>NC_060183.1:11926614-11935019 GCF_021184085.1 Oncorhynchus gorbuscha | reverse complement strand
TAGTCAGGATCGATGCAAAGATGAACGGAGCAAAGTACAGAGAGATCCTTGAAGAAAATCTGCTCCAGGGCGCTCAAGACCTCAGACTAGGGCGAAGGTTCACCTTCCAACAGGACAACGGCTCTAAGCACACAGCCAAGGCAACGCAGGAGTGGCTTTGGGACAAGTGTCTGAATGTCCTTGAGTGGCCCAGCCAGATTCCTGACTTGAACTTGATCAAACATCTCAAATCAAATCAAACTTTATTTGTCACATGCGCCGAATACAACAAGTGTAGACCTTACAATCCCTGAACCAACAGTGCAGCTCAAGAAGAGTTAAGAAAATATTTACCAAATAAACTAAAGTAAAAAATAATAAAAACGAACACAATAAAATAACAATAATGAGGCTAAATACAGGGGTATCGGTACCGAGTCAGTGTGCGGGGGTACAGGTTAGCTGAGGTAATTTGTACATGTAGGCAGGGGTGAAGTGACTATGCATAGATAATAGACGTCAAATAGCAGCAGTGTACAAACAAAACAAATGGAGGGGGGGGTCAATGTAAATAGTTCGGATGGCCATTTGATTAATTGCTCAGCAGTCTTATGGCTTAGGGGTAGAAGCTGTTAAGGAGCCTTTTGGTCCTAGACCTGGCACACCGGTACCACCTGCCGTGCAGTAGCAGAGAAAACAGTCTATGACTTGGGAGACTGGAGTCTGACAATTTTCTGTGCTTTCCTCTGACACAGCCTGACACAGCCTATTATATAGGTCCTGGATGGCCCCAGTGATGTACTGTGCCGTACGCACTAGACTCTGTAGTGCCTTATGGTCAGATGCTGAGCAATTGCCATACCAGACGGTGATGCAACCGGTCAGGATGCTCTCAATGGTGCAGCTGTTCAACTTTTTAAGGATCTGGGAATCCATGCCAAATCTTTTCAGTCTCCTGTGGGGGAAAATGTTTTGTTGTGACCTCTTCACGACCGTCTTGGTGTGTTTGGAACATTTAGTTGGTTGGTGATGTGGACACCATGAACTTGAAGCTCTTGACCCGCTCCATTAAGCCTGTTCATTACCTTTTCCTGTAGTCCGTTTCAGCTCCTTAGTCTTGCTCACATCGAGGTGAGGTTGTTATCCTGAGCACCACACTGCCAGTTCTCCTGACCTCCTCCCTATAGTCTCATTTGTTGTTGGTGATCAGGCCTACCACTGTTGTGTGAGTCAGCAAACTTAATGATGGCGTTGGGTCGTGTTTAGCAACGCTGTCGTGGGTGAACAGGGAAATTTGGAGGGGGACTAGAGGCACACACCCAGATGAGCCCCAGTGTTGAGGATCAGCATGGCAGACGTGTTGTTCCCTACCTTACCCTGGGCGGACCGTCAGGAAGTTGTCGATGGAAATTTCCTCTGTTGCAAATCTGTGGGAGCAAACCACACACGTCAGAGTTAGTTATAAGGAAGTCCATATCTTTAATTATAGCAGGGCTCTATCACAATCCTGTGACTCTCCAGACTAAATTCAGTATCTCTCAGTAGATTCTCCATTGTACCATTACAACTGAGTTCTTCAGCAACAAAGACACACATAGTCAGACAGCATAGACATAATTCATCGTTCAGCTTTGTCTCCTTTCCAAACCCCAAACCCAGAACCATAAACCAAATCCTCCATCAACAGGCATATATCAGAATTGTTAATTTGGGTAAGCCAACTCAAAGAGCCTGACCTCTGGACAAACTCACGGAGAGGAGAATGAGGCTATAGGTTAAGATAGAAACAACATTAGAGGGAGCATAGAATGATTCCAGACACTGCAACCCTCCTTTCCCCATAATGGGAAAGGTAGGGAGTAAAGATATGTTTACACATGATGACACTTTGACCTCTCCCCTTTCTGTGGCCTATGCAACTTAGTTTTGTAGTAGTAACTTACACACATTTGATGAATATTAAACATCTTACAAATGTTACCAACAAATTCTGATCCTTCCACGACAAAGTCAGGATCCAGTTTCAGAGGGAGGTGTTTACTCCCAGGGTCCTAAGCTTAGTGATGAGCTTTGTGGGCACTATGGTGTTGAACACTGAGCTGTAGTCAGTGAATAGCATTCTCACATAGGTATTCCCTTTGTCCAGGTGGGAAAGGGCAGTGTGGAGTGCGATTGAGATTGCATCATCTGTGGATCTGTTGGGGCGGTATGCGAATGGACGATGGGTCCAGGGTATCGGGAGGATGCTGTTGATATGAGCCATGACCAGTGTTTCCGTCACTCCCAGTGAGTGCTACTGGAGCAATAATCATTTAGGCAGGTTACCTTAGCTACCTTGGGCACAGGGACTATCGTGGTCTGCAGAGAAACATGTACAGTTGAAGTCGGAAGTCTACATACACCTTAAACAAATACGTTTAAACTCTGTTTTCACAATTCCTGACATGTAATCTAAGTAAAAAGTCTGTTTTAGGTCAGTTAGGATCACCACTTTATTTTAAGAATGTGAAATGTCAGAATAATAGTAGAGAAAATGTTTTATTTCAGCTTTTATTTCTTTCATCACATTCCCAGTGGGTCAGAAGTTTACATAGACTAAATTAGTATTTGGTAGCATTGCCTTTAAATTGTTTAACTTGGGTCAAATGTTTAGGGTAGCCTTCCACAAGCTTCCCACTATAAGTTGGGTGAATTTTGGCCTATTTCTCCTGACAGAGCTGGTGTAACTGAGTCAGGTTTGTAGGCCTTCCTGCCTCACACACGCTTTTCAGTTCTGCCCACAAATTTCTTATAGGATTGAGGTCAGGGCTTTGTGATAGCCACTCAATACCTTGACTTTTTTTGTCCTTAAGCCATTTTGCCACATGCTTTGAAGTATGTTTGGGGTCATTGTCCATTTGGAAGACCCATTTGTGACAAAGCTTTAACTTCCTGACTAATGTCTTGAGATGTTGCTTCAATACACCCTCCATAATTTTTCTCCCTCATGATGCCATCTATTTTGTGAAGTGCACCAGTCCCTCCTGCAGCAAAGCACCCCCACATCATGATGCTGCCACCCCCCCGTGCTTCTGGTTGGGATGGTGTTCTTCGGCTTGCAAGCCTCCCCTTTATTCTCCAAACATAACAATGGTCATTATGGCCAAACAGTTCTACTTTGTTTTATCAGAACAGAGGACATTTCTCCTAAAAAGTACAATCTTTGACCCCATATGCAGTTACAAACTGTAGTCTGGCTTTTTATGGCAGTTTGGAGCAGTGGCTTCTTCCTTGCTGGTGACCTTTCAGGTTATGTCAATATAGGATTTGTTTTACTGTGGATATAGATATTTTGTACCTGTTTCCTCCAGCATCTTCACCAGGTCCTTTGCTATTGTTCTGAGATTGGTATGCACTTTTCGCACCAAAGTGCGTTCATCTCTAGGAGACAGAACGCGTCTCCTTCCTGAGCGGTATGACGGCGCGTGGTCCCATGGTGTTTATACTTGCGTACTATTGTTTGTACAGATGAACATGTACCTTCAGGCGTTTGGAAATTCCTCCCAAGAATGAACCGGACTTGTGGAGGTCTGAAATTTTCTTTCTGAGGTTGGCTAATTTCTTTTGATTTCCCCATGATGTCAAGCAAAGGCACGGAGTTTGAAGGTAGGCCTTGAAATACATCCACAGGTACACTTCATTGACTCAAATTACGTTGATTAGCCTATCAGAAGCTTCTAAAAGCCATGACATCATTTTCTGGAATTTTCCAAGTTGTTTTAACCTTTCTGGCACAGGCGTTCCGTAGCGACCCACCTCAACAACATCCGGTGAAATTGCAAAGCGCCAAATTCAAAATACAGAAATTGTCATAATAAACATTCATAAAAAAATACAAGTGTTATACATCGGCTTAAATATGAACTTCTTTTAATCCAAACGCTTTGTCACATTTCAAAAGGCTTTACAGCGAAAAGAAAACCATGTGATTATGTGAGGACAGCGCCCCGCTTACAAAAGCATACAAACATTTTACAAACCAAGTAAAAGTCATCGGAGTTCTGTTTGTACGGAAGTTATTTTCGGTCATAAGAGACGGTAGCAGCAACATTATGTTCAAAATAAGTTTAAAAACATGTTTTTTATTAACAACGCAAAAAAAAGAACAAAATAACACAGTTAGTGTCATGTTTTGTCATATATTGTCATGTCTTGTCCCTGTGCTTTCTCTTCTATTGGTTTCCCCCTGCTGGTCTTATTAGGTTTCTTTCCCCTCTCTCTATCCCTCTCTCTCCATCGTTCCGTTCCTGCTCCCAGCTGTTCCTCATTCTCCTAACGACCTCGTTTACTCTTTCACACCTGTCCCCTATTTTGCCCTCTGATTAAGTCTCTATTTCTCTCTCTTTCTCTGCTTCTTCTTGTCCTTGTCGGATCCTTGTTTGCTGTTCGCTGTGTACTTGTTCCGTCCTGTCGTGTTTTTGCCTTCATCAGATGCTGCGTGTGAGCAGGTGTCTCTGTCAGCTTCTGACCTGCGCCTACTCCGAAGGGACCTGCAGTCTATGGCCGCTAATCCCTGTTATTCCCCTCTACAAACTAGAGGATTTCTGTTATCCCCGTTTGGACATTTCCTGTTAAGGATTCAGGATTTGTTATTTTCTGTTTGGACTTGAATAAACTCTGTTTCTGTTAAGTCGCTTTTTGGGTCCTCACTCACCTGCATAACAGAAGGATCCGACCAAGAATGGACCCAGCGACTACGGATTCTCTCTACTCTGCTGTCGAGTTCCAGGAGCGATGCTAGGCAGACACGAACAGAATTGTCTGCTGCTCGACATGCCGTTGAGACCCTGGCCGCCCAAGTCTCCGGCCTCTCGGAGGAGATTCACAATCTCCGCCTCGATCCACCGGTTACCTCCTGGGCTTCCGGGCCTCCGGAGCCCAGAATTAATAACCCACAGTGCTACTCTGGAGCCCACTGAATGTCGCTCGTTCCTTACCCATTGTGATATAGTGTTCTCTCTCCAGCCCACACGTACTCCAGGGGTATTGCTCGTATCGCCTACGTCATATCTCTCCTTACTGGACGGGCTCGGGGAGTGGGGCACGGCTATCTGGGAGGCAAGGGCTGAGTGTACTAACCAGTATCAGAACTTTAAGGAGGAGATGATACGGGTTTTTGATCGTTCTGTTTTTGGAAAGAAGCTTCTGGTCCCTGTCTTCCCTATGTCAAGGTAATCGATCCATAACGGATTACTCTATAGAGTTTCGCACTCTTGCTGCCTCCAGTAACTGGAACGAGCCGGCGTTGCTCGCTCATTTTCTGGAGGGACTCCACGCTAAGGTTAAGGATGAGATTCTCTCCCGGGAGGTTCCATCCAGCGTGGATTCTTTGATTGAACTCGCTATTTGCATAGAACGACGGGTAGATCTTCGTCACCGAGCTCATGGAAGAGAGCTCGCGTTAACTGTGTTCCCCCTCTCCCCCGACACTACCATCTTTCCCCACTGGCTCAGGTGTTGAGCCCATGCAGCTGGGGGGTATTCGCATCTCGACTAAGGAGAGGGAACGGAGAATCACCAACCGCCTCTGTCTCTATTGCGGTTCCGCTGGTCATTTTGTCATTTCATGTCCAGTTAAAGGCCAGAGCTAATCAGTAAGCGGAGGGCTACTGGTAAGCGTTACTACTCTGTCCTCTCCGTCAAGTTCCTGTACTACCTTGTCGGTCCATCTACGCTGGACCGGTTCGGCAGCTTCCTGCAGTGCATTAATAGACTCTGGGGCGGAGGGCTGTTTTATGGACGAAGCCTGGGCTCGGGAACATGACATTCCTCTCAGACAGTTAGGGGAGCCCACGGCCATGTTCGCCTTGGATGGTAGTCCTCTCCCCAGTATATTATGTGAAACCCTACCTTTAACCCTCACAGTATCTGGTAACCATAGTGAGACCATTTCTTTTTTTGATTTTTCGTTCACCTTTTACACCTGTTGTTTTGGGTCATCCCTGGCTAGATTGTCATAATCCTTCTATTGTTTGGTCTAGTAATTCTATCCTTTCCTGGAACGTTTCTTGTCATGTGAAATGTTTAATGTCTGCTATTCCTCCTGTTTCTTCTGCCCCCTCTTCACAGGAGGAGCCTGGTGATTTGACAGGAGTGCCGGAGGAATATCATGATCTGCGCACGGTCTTCAGTCGGTCCAGAGCCACCTCCCTTCCTCCTCACCGGTCGTATGATTGTTGTATTGATCTCCTTCCGGGACTACTCCTCCACGGGGTAGACTAGACTCTCTCTGTCGGCTACCGAACGTAAGGCTCTCGAAGATTATTTGTCTGTAGCTCTCGACACCGGTACCGTGGTTCCCTCCTCCTCTCCCGCCGAAGCGGGGTTCTTTTTGTTAAGGAAGAGGACGGGACCCTGCGCCCCTGCGTGGATTATCGAGGCTGAATGACATAACGGTTAAGAATCGTTATCCGCTTCCCTTATGTCTTCAGTTTTCCCGAGATTCTGCAGGGAGCCAGGTTCTTTACTAAGTTGGATCTTCGTAACGCTTACCATCTCGTGCGCATCAGGGTGGGGGATGAGTGGAAAACGGCGTTTAACACTCCGTTAGGGCATTTTGAATACCGGGTTCCGCCGTTCGGTCTCGCCAATGCTCCAGCTGTTTTCAGGCATTAGTTAATGATGTACTGAGTGACATGCTGAACATCTTTGTTTTTGTTTACCTTGGCGAGATCCTGATTTTTTCCGTCACTCCAGAATCATGTTCAGCACGTTCGACGTGTTCTCCAGCGCCTTTTAGAGAATTGTCTTTATGTGAAGGATGAGAAGTGCTCTTTTCATGTCTCCTCCGTCACTTTTCTTGGTTCTGTTATTTCCGCTGCAGGCATTCAGATGGATCCCGCTAGGGTCCATGCTGTCAGCGATTGGTCTGCCGTTCTAAGTCACGTGTCGAACTGCAGCGTTTTCTCAGTTTCGCGAATTTCTATCGGCGTTTTTTGTAATCTTCGGTCAGTGGCAGCTCCTCTCACAGCCCTTACTTCTGTCAAGACGTGCTTTAAGTGGTCCGTTTCCCGCCCAGGGTGCTTTTGATCTCTTCAAGAAGTGTTTAACATCCGCTCCTATCCTTGTTACACCTGACGTCACTAAACAGTTCATTGTCGAGGTAGACGCGTCAGAGGTGGGCGTGGGAGCCATTCTGTCCAGCGCTCCCATACTGACGATAAGGTCCACCCTTGCGCGTATTTTCTCATCGCCTGTCGCCGTCGGAACGTAACTATGATGTGGCTAACCGCGAACTGCTCGCCATCCGCTTAGCCCTAGGCGAATGGCGACAGTGGTTGGAGGGGGCGACCGTTCTTTTTGTCGTTTGGACTGACCATAAGAACCTTGAGTACATCCGTTCTGCCAAACGACTTAATGCGCGTCAGGCTCGTTGGGCACTGTATTTCGCTCATTTCGAGTTCGTTATTTCTTATCGTCCGGGCACTAAGAACACCAAGCCTGATGCTTTATCCCGTCTCTTCAGTTCTTCTGTAGCCTCTACCGACCCGAGGGAATTCTCCCTGAGGCGTGTTGTCGGGTTGAATGTCTGGGGAATTGAGAGACAGGTAAAGCACTCACTCACTCACACTCCGTCACCGCGCGCTTGTCCTAGGAACCTTCTTTTCGTTCCCGTTTCTACTCGTCTGGCCGTTCTTCAGTGGGCTCACTCTGCCCAGTTAGCTGGCCACCCCGGCGTTCGGGGTACGCTTGCTTCTATTCGCCAGCATTTTTGGTGGCCTACTCAGGAGCGTGACACACGCCGTTTCGTGGCTGCTTGTTCGGACTGCGCGCAGACTAAGTCCGGTAACTCTCTTCCTGCTTCTGCTCCTGCCCTTGCTGTGTCTCAGTCTGTCCCCAGCCACCGCCTCTCTCCTGTTCCTGGTCTTAGTCTTGCTGTGTCTCAGTTTGTCCATAGTTGTTACTCTCCTGGCCTGTTTGGTCCTGATTGCTCTAACTCTTACAGTTCTCTACCCGTGTCTCATTTTTATAATAGTGTACTGCACTAGATTCCCTCTTCATCGTTTCCCGTTACGGTCCTGAGGAGAGGAGTTGGGTTCTTTCTCGGGACGTGCTGGACCGTTCGTTGATCAATGATTTCCTCCGTTGCCGCCAGGGTTCCTCCTCAGTGCGCCAGGAGGCGCTCGGTGAGTGGGGGGTACTGTCATGTTTGTCATATATTGTCATGTCTTGTCCCTGTGCTTTCTCTTCTATTCGTTTCCCCTGCTGGTCTTATTAGGTTTCTTTCCCTCTCTCTCTATCCCTCTCTCTCTCTATCGTTTCCGTTCCTGCTCCCAGCTGTTCCTCATTCTCCTAACGACCACCGTTTACTCTTTCACACCTGTCCCCTATTTTGCCCTCTGATTAAGTCTCTATTTCTCTCTCTGTTTCTGCTTCTGTCCTTGTCG
>NC_060183.1:11898615-11926514 GCF_021184085.1 Oncorhynchus gorbuscha | reverse complement strand
GGAGTCCAAACAGACTAAGTGTTAAAATAACTAAATGAGAATCGGGGAGTTCAGTCCTACTCCACATAAATGACAAGAATAGTCAGTGGATGGTTTGTTCTAAAGTTCTCTAGTGTCTATTGTAGTAGGATGAAGTTACCCCTAGACATTGATTTAAAGACTGTTTAGCATGTTGTCCCCTGATGGTAAAGGTTTGGCTTTTTTGGGGGGGTAAACTGATCCTAGATCTGTGGTTAAATGTGACTTCTACCTCAACAACGTATATAGGTCTGACATGTTCACTTCCTTTTTGCCTCACTTTGATCCCGCCCCAGGAGTGGTTGGACAGCAGAGCTCACTCCTGTTTGGACGGGATACCTTAGCAGGAAAAGTAAGTCTGTAGGGTTGATCTCCTTATTCATCCACAGCATCTGGGTTCACAATGACAAGAAACATCTGCAGTCAATATCACATTAATTCATATATTGTTATTTTTTAAAGGGCAATGAGAATCCAAAAAAGACTAAATGGAGGCCACTGCAGTTTTAAAGGGCAATAACATCAGTACCTAATGTGTAATGACATTTCCATTTGACCACTAATGGACAAAGGTTTTATTGAACTTTCACTTCCTGTGTACCTGGAAGACGAGCAGTGCGATGTACAGTACGTGAGTTCATCACACTAAAATAGGCCTGTACTGGTGGTGTACTGTAACACTTCCGGTTAGGCACTCTCTGTTAGAACACCTCGTCAGCCTGCGCCTTTATCACCACATTCTGGAACAGCACACTGAATGCCTGAAGCATAGAAAAACAATAGGTAGAACAGACTCAGTACCGCATGGCACATAGAAACACAATGGATAGAACATTCTGGAACAGCACACTGAATGCCTGAAGCATAGAAAAACAATGGGTAGAACAGACTCAGTACCACATGGCACATAGAAACACAATGGATAGAACATTCTGGAACAGCACAC
The DNA here is from genome assembly GCF_021184085.1 of Oncorhynchus gorbuscha. Lineage (NCBI taxonomy): Eukaryota > Metazoa > Chordata > Actinopteri > Salmoniformes > Salmonidae > Oncorhynchus > Oncorhynchus gorbuscha. Next base: position 11,925,550 of record NC_060183.1, on the reverse strand, counting down.
TGAATGCCTGAAGCATAGAAAAACAATGGGTAGAACAGACTCAGTACCACATGGCACATAGAAACACAATGGATAGAACATTCTGGAACAACACACTGAATGTCTGAAGCATAGAAAAACAATAGGTAGAACAGACTCAGTACCGCATGGCACATAGAAACACAATGGATAGAATATTCTGGAACAACACACCGAATGCCTGAAGCATAGAAAAACAATAGGTAGAACAGACTCAGTACCGCATGGCACATAGAAACACAATGGATAGAACATTCTGGAACTGCACACTGAATGCCTGAAGCATAGAAAAACAATAGGTAGAACAGACTCAGTACCGCATGGCACATAGAAACACAATGGCTAGAACATTCTGGAACAACACACTGAATGCCTGAAGCATAGAAAAACAATAGGTAGAACAGACTCAGTACCACATGGCACATAGAAACACATTGCATAGAACATTCTGGTATGTAAGAACACAATGGTTAGAGCAGACACACTTCTAGAACCGGAATGATTTATTTTCTGAAACATATCTAAAGTACGAGCTGGCTGGGAACTGTACAACAGACTGTGCTTGGTAAAATATCTACTGAAATGTATTTCATTTAATCCAAAAGGTCAAATCTGTGTGTCTGCCCTACGGAGAGCAATTTCATTTGATTAAACTCTCTACAATGGGGCCAGGGTGTCGAGCTAACTGCAAAGAGCAGTGAGATTGCAAACCATATCTCACCCTACGACTCCTCAGTGCTTCTCCGGGTGGCAATAACAGAGCATAACAGCGCCAGAGAGCGACAAACAAGAAAAACTAGAGAGAGCTGAAAACCAATGGAGGGAGCAAACAGAGCAGAAAACACTGGAAACTAATGGAGGGAGCAAACAGAGCAGAAAACACTGGAAACTAATGGAGGGAGCAAACAGAGCAGAAAACACTGGAAACTAATGGAGGAAGAAAACAGAGCAGAGAACACTGGAAACTAATGGAGGAAGAAAACAGAGCAGAGAACACTGGAAACTAATGGAGGAAGAAAACAGAGCAGAGAACACTGGAAACTAATGGAGGAAGAAAACAGAGCAGAGAACACTGGAAACTAATGGAGGAAGAAAACAGAGCAGAAAACACTGGAAACTAATGGAGGGAGCAAACAGAGCAGAAAACACTGAAAACCAATGGAGGGAGCAAACAGAGCAGAAAACACTGAAAACCAATGGAGGGAGCAAACAGAGCAGAAAACACTGAAAACCAATGGAGGGAGCAAACAGAGCAGAAAACACTGAAAACCAATGGAGGGAGCAAACAGAGCAGAAAACACTGAAAACTAATGGAGGGAGCAAACAGAGCAGAAAACACTGAAAACCAATGGAGGGAGCAAACAGAGCAGAAAACACTGGAAACCAATGGAGGGAGCAAACAGAGCAGAAAACACTGAAAACCAATGGAGGGAGCAAACAGAGCAGAAAACACTGGAAACTAATGGAGGAAGAAAACAGAGCAGAGCCACTTAATATAATGTTTACATACCCTACATTACTCATCTCATATGTATAAACTGTACTAGATACCATCTACTGCATCTGGCCTATGCCGTTCTGTACCATCACTCATTCATATATCGTTTTTTGTGCATATTTTATTCCTTTACACTTGTGTGTATAAGGTCGTAGTTGTGTAATTGTTAGGTTAGATTCCTCGCTGGTTATAACTGCATTGTGGGAACTAGAAGCACAAGCATTTCACTACTCCTCTCATTAACATCTGCTGTGTATGTGGCAAATACATTTGATGTGAAAACACTGGAAACTAATGAAAGAAGAGAACAGAGCAGAAAACACTGGAAACCAATGAAAGAAGAGAACAGAGCAGAAAACACTGGAAACTAATGAAAGAAGAGAACAGAGCAGAAAACACTGGAAACTAAATGGAGGAGGAGAACAGAGCAGAAAACACTGAAACTAATGAAAGAAGAGAACAGAGCAGAAAACACTGGAAACTAATGAAAGAAGAGAACAGAGCAGAAAACACTGGAAACTAATGAAAGAAGAGAACAGAGCAGAAAACACTGGAAACTAATGAAAGAAGAGAACAGAGCAGAAAACACTGGAAACTAATAAAAGAAGAGAACAGAGCAGAAAACACTGGAAACTAATGAAAGAAGAGAACAGAGCAGAAAACACTGGAAACTAATAAAAGAAGAGAACAGAACAGAAAACACTGGAAACTAATGAAAGAAGAGAACAGAGCAGAAAACACTGGAAACTAATGAAAGAAGAGAACAGAGCAGAAAACACTGGAAACTAATGAAAGAAGAGAACAGAGCAGAAAACACTGGAAACTAATGGAGGAGGAGAACAGAGCAGAAAACACTGGAAACTAATGAAAGAAGAGAACAGGAGCAGAAAACACTGGAAACTAATGAAAGAAGAGAACAGAGCAGAAAACACTGAAACTAATGGAGGAGAACAGAGCAGAAAACACTGGAAACTAATGGAGGAGAACAGAGCAGAAAACACTGGAAACTAATGGAGGAGGAGAACAGAGCAGAAAACACTGGAAACTAATGGAGGAGGAGAACAGAGCAGAAAACACTGGAAACTAATGGAGGAGGAGAACAGAGCAGAGAACACTGGAAACTAATGGAGGAAGAAAACAGAGCAGAAAACACTGGAAACTAATGAGGGAGCAAACAGAGCAGAAAACACTGAAAACCAATGGAGGGAGCAAACAGAGCAGAAAACACTGAAAACCAATGGAGGGAGCAAACAGAGCAGAAAACACTGAAAACCAATGGAGGAGCAAACAGAGCAGAAAACACTGAAACCAATGGAGGGAGCAAACAGAGCAGAAAACACTGAAAACTAATGGAGGGAGCAAACAGAGCAGAAAACACTGAAAACCAATGGAGGGAGCAAACAGAGCAGAAAACACTGGAAACCAATGGAGGGAGCAAACAGAGCAGAAAACACTGAAAACCAATGGAGGGAGCAAACAGAGCAGAAAACACTGGAAACTAATGGAGGAAGAAAACAGAGCAGAGCCACTTAATATAATGTTTACATACCCTACATTACTCATCTCATATGTATAAACTGTACTAGATACCATCTACTGCATCTGGCCTATGCCGTTCTGTACCATCACTCATTCATATATCGTGTTGTGCATATTCTTTATTCCTTTACACTTGTGTGTATAAGGTAGTAGTTGTGTAATTGTTAGGTTAGATTCCTCGTTGGTTATAACTGCATTGTGGGAACTAGAAGCACAAGCATTTCACTACCCTCTCATTAACATCTGCTGTGTATGTGGCAAATACATTTGATGTGAAAACACTGGAAACTAATGAAAGAAGAGAACAGAGCAGAAAACACTGGAAACTAATGAAAGAAGAGAACAGAGCAGAAAACACTGAAACTAATGAAAGAAGAGAATAGAGCAGAAAACACTGAAACTAGTGAAAGAAGAGAACAGAGCAGAAAACACTGGAAACTAATGGAGGAGGAGAACAGAGCAGAAAACACTGGAAACTAATGAAAGAAGAGAACAGAGCAGAAAACACTGGAAACTAATGAAAGAAGAGAACAGAGCAGAAAACACTGGAAACTAATGAAAGAAGAGAACAGAGCAGAAAACACTGGAAACTAATGAAAGAAGAGAACAGAGCAGAAAACACTGGAAACTAATGAAAGAAGAGAACAGAGCAGAAAACACTGGAAACTAATGGAGGGAGCAAACAGAGCAGAAAACACTGGAAACTAATGGAGGAAGAAAACAGAGCAGAGCCACTTAATATAATGTTTACATACCCTACATTACTCATCTCATATGTATAAACTGTACTAGATACCATCTACTGCATCTGGCCTATGCCGTTCTGTACCATCACTCATTCATATATCGTGTTGTGCATATTCTTTATTCCTTTACACTTGTGTGTATAAGGTAGTAGTTGTGTAATTGTTAGGTTAGATTCCTCGTTGGTTATAACTGCATTGTGGGAACTAGAAGCACAAGCATTTCACTACCCTCTCATTAACATCTGCTGTGTATGTGGCAAATACATTTGATGTGAAAACACTGGAAACTAATGAAAGAAGAGAACAGAGCAGAAAACACTGGAAACTAATGAAAGAAGAGAACAGAGCAGAAAACACTGGAAACTAATGAAAGAAGAGAACAGAGCAGAAAACACTGGAAACTAATGAAAGAAGAGAACAGAGCAGAAAACACTGGAAACTAATGAAAGAAGAGAACAGAGCAGAAAACACTGGAAACTAATGAAAGAAGAGAACAGAGCAGAAAACACTGGAAACTAATGAAAGAAGAGAACAGAGCAGAAAACACTGGAAACTAATGAAAGAAGAGAACAGAGCAGAAAACACTGGAAACTAATGGAGGAGGAGAACAGAGCAGAAAACACTGGAAACTAATGGAGGAGGAGAACAGAGCAGAAAACACTGGAAACTAATGGAGGAGGAGAACAGAGCAGAAAACACTGGAAACTAATGGAGGAGGAGAACAGAGCAGAAAACACTGGAAACTAATGGAGGAGGAGAACAGAGCAGAAAACACTGGAAACTAATGGAGGAGGAGAACAGAGCAGAAAACACTGGAAACTAATGAAAGAAGAGAACAGAGCAGAAAACACTGGAAACTAATGGAGGAGGAGAACAGAGCAGAAAACACTGGAAACTAATGAAAGAAGAGAACAGAGCAGAAAACACTGGAAACTAATGAAAGAAGAGAACAGAGCAGAAAACACTGGAAACTAATGGAGGAGAACAGAGCAGAAAACACTGGAAACTAATGGAGGAGAACAGAGCAGAAAACACTGGAAACTAATGGAGGAGGAGAACAGAGCAGAAAACACTGGAAACTAATGGAGGAGGAGAACAGAGCAGAAAACACTGGAAACTAATGGAGGAGGAGAACAGAGCAGAGAACACTGGAAACTAATGGAGGAAGAAAACAGAGCAGAAAACACTGGAAACTAATGGAGGGAGCAAACAGAGCAGAAAACACTGAAAACCAATGGAGGGAGCAAACAGAGCAGAAAACACTGAAAACCAATGGAGGGAGCAAACAGAGCAGAAAACACTGAAAACCAATGGAGGGAGCAAACAGAGCAGAAAACACTGAAAACCAATGGAGGGAGCAAACAGAGCAGAAAACACTGAAAACTAATGGAGGGAGCAAACAGAGCAGAAAACACTGAAAACCAATGGAGGGAGCAAACAGAGCAGAAAACACTGGAAACCAATGGAGGGAGCAAACAGAGCAGAAAACACTGAAAACCAATGGAGGGAGCAAACAGAGCAGAAAACACTGGAAACTAATGGAGGAAGAAAACAGAGCAGAGCCACTTAATATAATGTTTACATACCCTACATTACTCATCTCATATGTATAAACTGTACTAGATACCATCTACTGCATCTGGCCTATGCCGTTCTGTACCATCACTCATTCATATATCGTGTTGTGCATATTCTTTATTCCTTTACACTTGTGTGTATAAGGTAGTAGTTGTGTAATTGTTAGGTTAGATTCCTCGTTGGTTATAACTGCATTGTGGGAACTAGAAGCACAAGCATTTCACTACCCTCTCATTAACATCTGCTGTGTATGTGGCAAATACATTTGATGTGAAAACACTGGAAACTAATGAAAGAAGAGAACAGAGCAGAAAACACTGGAAACTAATGAAAGAAGAGAACAGAGCAGAAAACACTGAAACTAATGAAAGAAGAGAATAGAGCAGAAAACACTGGAAACTAGTGAAAGAAGAGAACAGAGCAGAAAACACTGGAAACTAATGGAGGAGGAGAACAGAGCAGAAAACACTGGAAACTAATGAAAGAAGAGAACAGAGCAGAAAACACTGGAAACTAATGAAAGAAGAGAACAGAGCAGAAAACACTGGAAACTAATGAAAGAAGAGAACAGAGCAGAAAACACTGGAAACTAATGAAAGAAGAGAACAGAGCAGAAAACACTGGAAACTAATGAAAGAAGAGAACAGAGCAGAAAACACTGGAAACTAATGGAGGAGGAGAACAGAGCAGAAAACACTGGAAACTAATGAAAGAAGAGAACAGAGCAGAAAACACTGGAAACTAATGAAAGAAGAGAACAGAGCAGAAAACACTGGAAACTAATGGAGGAGAACAGAGCAGAAAACACTGGAAACTAATGGAGGAGGAGAACAGAGCAGAAAACACTGGAAACTAATGGAGGAGGAGAACAGAGCAGAAAACACTGGAAACTAATGGAGGAGGAGAACAGAGCAGAAAACACTGGAAACTAATGGAGGAGGAGAACAGAGCAGAAAACACTGGAAACTAATGGAGGAGGAGAACAGAGCAGAAAACACTGGAAACTAATGAAAGAAGAGAACAGAGCAGAAAACACTGGAAACTAATGAAAGAAGAGAACAGAGCAGAAAACACTGGAAACTAATGAAAGAAGAGAACAGAGCAGAAAACACTGGAAACTAATGAAAGAAGAGAACAGAGCAGAAAACACTGGAAACTAATGAAAGAAGAGAACAGAGCAGAAAACACTGGAAACTAATGAAAGAAGAGAACAGAGCAGAAAACACTGGAAACTAATGAAAGAAGAGAACAGAGCAGAAAACACTGGAAACTAATGAAAGAAGAGAACAGAGCAGAAAACACTGGAAACTAATGAAAGAAGAGAACAGAGCAGAAAACACTGGAAACTAATGAAAGAAGAGAACAGAGCAGAAAACACTGGAAACTAATGGAGGAGGAGAACAGAGCAGAAAACACTGGAAACTAATGGAGGAGGAGAACAGAGCAGAAAACACTGGAAACTAATGGAGGAGGAGAACAGAGCAGAAAACACTGGAAACTAATGGAGGAGGAGAACAGAGCAGAAAACACTGGAAACTAATGGAGGAGGAGAACAGAGCAGAAAACACTGGAAACTAATGGAGGAGGAGAACAGAGCAGAAAACACTGGAAACTAATGAAAGAAGAGAACAGAGCAGAAAACACTGAAACTAATGGAGGAGGAGAACAGAGCAGAAAACACTGGAAACTAATGAAAGAAGAGAACAGAGCAGAAAACACTGGAAACTAATGAAAGAAGAGAACAGAGCAGAAAACACTGGAAACTAATGGAGGAGAACAGAGCAGAAAACACTGGAAACTAATGGAGGAGAACAGAGCAGAAAACACTGGAAACTAATGGAGGAGGAGAACAGAGCAGAAAACACTGGAAACTAATGGAGGAGGAGAACAGAGCAGAAAACACTGGAAACTAATGGAGGAGGAGAACAGAGCAGAGAACACTGGAAACTAATGGAGGAAGAAAACAGAGCAGAAAACACTGGAAACTAATGGAGGAGCAAACAGAGCAGAAAACACTGAAAACCAATGGAGGGAGCAAACAGAGCAGAAAACACTGAAAACCAATGGAGGGAGCAAACAGAGCAGAAAACACTGAAAACCAATGGAGGGAGCAAACAGAGCAGAAAACACTGAAAACCAATGGAGGAGCAAACAGAGCAGAAAACACTGAAAACTAATGGAGGGAGCAAACAGAGCAGAAAACACTGAAAACCAATGGAGGGAGCAAACAGAGCAGAAAACACTGGAAACCAATGGAGGGAGCAAACAGAGCAGAAAACACTGAAAACCAATGGAGGGAGCAAACAGAGCAGAAAACACTGGAAACTAATGGAGGAAGAAAACAGAGCAGAGCCACTTAATATAATGTTTACATACCCTACATTACTCATCTCATATGTATAAACTGTACTAGATACCATCTACTGCATCTGGCCTATGCCGTTCTGTACCATCACTCATTCATATATCGTGTTGTGCATATTCTTTATTCCTTTACACTTGTGTGTATAAGGTAGTAGTTGTGTAATTGTTAGGTTAGATTCCTCGTTGGTTATAACTGCATTGTGGGAACTAGAAGCACAAGCATTTCACTACCCTCTCATTAACATCTGCTGTGTATGTGGCAAATACATTTGATGTGAAAACACTGGAAACTAATGAAAGAAGAGAACAGAGCAGAAAACACTGGAAACTAATGAAAGAAGAGAACAGAGCAGAAAACACTGGAAACTAATGAAAGAAGAGAATAGAGCAGAAAACACTGGAAACTAGTGAAAGAAGAGAACAGAGCAGAAAACACTGGAAACTAATGGAGGAGGAGAACAGAGCAGAAAACACTGGAAACTAATGAAAGAAGAGAACAGAGCAGAAAACACTGGAAACTAATGAAAGAAGAGAACAGAGCAGAAAACACTGGAAACTAATGAAAGAAGAGAACAGAGCAGAAAACACTGGAAACTAATGAAAGAAGAGAACAGAGCAGAAAACACTGGAAACTAATGAAAGAAGAGAACAGAGCAGAAAACACTGGAAACTAATGGAGGGAGCAAACAGAGCAGAAAACACTGGAAACTAATGGAGGAAGAAAACAGAGCAGAGCCACTTAATATAATGTTTACATACCCTACATTACTCATCTCATATGTATAAACTGTACTAGATACCATCTACTGCATCTGGCCTATGCCGTTCTGTACCATCACTCATTCATATATCGTGTTGTGCATATTCTTTATTCCTTTACACTTGTGTATAAGGTAGTAGTTGTGTAATTGTTAGGTTAGATTCCTCGTTGGTTATAACTGCATTGTGGGAACTAGAAGCACAAGCATTTCACTACCCTCTCATTAACATCTGCTGTGTATGTGGCAAATACATTTGATGTGAAAACACTGGAAACTAATGAAAGAAGAGAACAGAGCAGAAAACACTGGAAACTAATGAAAGAAGAGAACAGAGCAGAAAACACTGGAAACTAATGAAAGAAGAGAACAGAGCAGAAAACACTGGAAACTGAAAGAAGAGAACAGAGCAGAAAACACTGAAACTAATGGAGGAGGAGAACAGAGCAGAAAACACTGGAAACTAATGAAAGAAGAGAACAGAGCAGAAAACACTGGAAACTAATGAAAGAAGAGAACAGAGCAGAAAACACTGGAAACTAATGAAAGAAGAGAACAGAGCAGAAAACACTGGAAACTAATGAAAGAAGAGAACAGAGCAGAAAACACTGGAAACTAATGAAAGAAGAGAACAGAGCAGAAAACACTGGAAACTAATGGAGGAGGAGAACAGAGCAGAAAACACTGGAAACTAATGAAAGAAGAGAACAGAGCAGAAAACACTGGAAACTAATGAAAGAAGAGAACAGAGCAGAAAACACTGGAAACTAATGGAGGAGGAGAACAGAGCAGAAAACACTGGAAACTAATGGAGGAGGAGAACAGAGCAGAAAACACTGGAAACTAATGGAGGAGGAGAACAGAGCAGAAAACACTGGAAACTAATGGAGGAGGAGAACAGAGCAGAAAACACTGGAAACTAATGAAGGAGGAGAACAGAGCAGAAAACACTGGAAACTAATGGAGGAGGAGAACAGAGCAGAAAACACTGGAAACTAATGAAAGAAGAGAACAGAGCAGAAAACACTGGAAACTAATGAAAGAAGAGAACAGAGCAGAAAACACTGGAAACTAATGAAAGAAGAGAACAGAGCAGAAAACACTGGAAACTAATGAAAGAAGAGAACAGAGCAGAAAACACTGGAAACTAATGAAAGAAGAGAACAGAGCAGAAAACACTGGAAACTAATGAAAGAAGAGAACAGAGCAGAAAACACTGGAAACTAATGAAAGAAGAGAACAGAGCAGAAAACACTGGAAACTAATGAAAGAAGAGAACAGAGCAGAAAACACTGGAAACTAATGGAAGAAGAGAACAGAGCAGAAAACACTGAAACTAATGAAAGAAGACTGAAAACAGAGCAGAAAACACTGGAAACTAATGGAGGAGGAGAACAGAGCAGAAAACACTGGAAACTAATGGAGGAGAACAGAGCAGAAAACAGAAACTAATGGAGGAGAGAACAGAGCAGAAAACACTGGAAACTAATGAAAGAAGAGAACAGAGCAGAAAACACTGGAAACTAATGAAAGAAGAGAACAGAGCAGAAAACACTGGAAACTAATGAGAAGAGAACAGAGCAGAAAACACTGGAAACTAATGAAAGAAGAGAACAGAGCAGAAAACACTGGAAACTAATGGAGGAGGAGAACAGAGCAGAAAACACTGGAAACTAATGGAGGAGGAGAACAGAGCAGAAAACACTGGAAACTAATGGAGGAGGAGAACAGAGCAGAAAACACTGGAAACTAATGAAAGAAGAGAACAGAGCAGAAAACACTGGAAACTAATGAAAGAAGAGAACAGAGCAGAAAACACTGGAAACTAATGGAGGAGGAGAACAGAGCAGAAAACACTGGAAACTAATGGAGGAGGAGAACAGAGCAGAAAACACTGGAAACTAATGGAGGAGGAGAACAGAGCAGAAAACACTGAAAACCAATGGAGGGAGCAAACAGAGCAGAAAACACTGGAAACCAATGGAGGGAGCAAACAGAGCAGAAAACACTGAAAACCAATGGAGGGAGCAAACAGAGCAGAAAACACTGGAAACTAATGGAGGAAGAAAACAGAGCAGAGCCACTTAATATAATGTTTACATACCCTACATTACTCATCTCATATGTATAAACTGTACTAGATACCATCTACTGCATCTGGCCTATGCCGTTCTGTACCATCACTCATTCATATATCGTTTTGTGCATATTCTTTATTCCTTTACACTTGTGGGTATAAGGTAGTAGTTGTGTAATTGTTAGGTTAGATTCCTCGTTGGTTATAACTGCATTGTGGGAACTAGAAGCACAAGCATTTCACTACCCTCTCATTAACATCTGCTGTGTATGTGGCAAATACATTTGATGTGAAAACACTGGAAACTAATGAAAGAAGAGAACAGACAGAAAACACTGGAAACTAATGAAAGAAGAGAACAGAGCAGAAAACACTGGAAACTAATGAAAGAAGAGAATAGAGCAGAAAACACTGGAAACTAATGAAAGAAGAGAACAGAGCAGAAAACACTGGAAACTAATGAAAGAAGAGAACAGAGCAGAAAACACTGGAAACTAATGAAAGAAGAGAACAGAGCAGAAAACACTGGAAACTAATGAAAGAAGAGAACAGAGCAGAAAACACTGGAAACTAATGAAAGAAGAGAACAGAGCAGAAAACACTGGAAACTAATGAAAGAAGAGAACAGAGCAGAAAACACTGGAAACTAATGAAAGAAGAGAACAGAGCAGAAAACACTGGAAACTAATGAAAGAAGAGAACAGAGCAGAAAACACTGGAAACTAATGGAGGAGAACAGAGCAGAAAACACTGGAAACTAATGGAGGAGGAGAACAGAGCAGAAAACACTGGAAACTAATGGAGGAGGAGAACAGAGCAGAAAACACTGGAAACTAATGGAGGAGGAGAACAGAGCAGAAAACACTGGAAACTAATGAAGGAGGAGAACAGAGCAGAAAACACTGGAAACTAATGGAGGAGGAGAACAGAGCAGAAAACACTGGAAACTAATGAAAGAAGAGAACAGAGCAGAAAACACTGGAAACTAATGAAAGAAGAGAACAGAGCAGAAAACACTGGAAACTAATGAAAGAAGAGAACAGAGCAGAAAACACTGGAAACTAATGAAAGAAGAGAACAGAGCAGAAAACACTGGAAACTAATGAAAGAAGAGAACAGAGCAGAAAACACTGGAAACTAATGAAAGAAGAGAACAGAGCAGAAAACACTGGAAACTAATGAAAGAAGAGAACAGAGCAGAAAACACTGGAAACTAATGGAGGAGGAGAACAGAGCAGAAAACACTGGAAACTAATGGAGGAGGAGAACAGAGCAGAAAACACTGGAAACTAATGGAGGAGGAGAACAGAGCAGAAAACACTGGAAACTAATGAAAGAAGAGAACAGAGCAGAAAACACTGGAAACTAATGGAGGAGGAGAACAGAGCAGAAAACACTGGAAACTAATGGAGGAGGAGAACAGAGCAGAAAACACTGGAAACTAATGGAGGAGGAGAACAGAGCAGAAAACACTGGAAACTAATGAAAGAAGAGAACAGAGCAGAAAACACTGGAAACTAATGAAAGAAGAGAACAGAGCAGAAAACACTGGAAACTAATGGAGGAGGAGAACAGAGCAGAAAACACTGAAACTAATGGAGGAGGAGAACAGAGCAGAAAACACTGGAAACTAATGGAGGAGGAGAACAGAGCAGAAAACACTGAAAACCAATGGAGGGAGCAAACAGAGCAGAAAACACTGGAAACCAATGGAGGGAGCAAACAGAGCAGAAAACACTGAAAACCAATGGAGGGAGCAAACAGAGCAGAAAACACTGGAAACTAATGGAGGAAGAAAACAGAGCAGAGCCACTTAATATAATGTTTACATACCCTACATTACTCATCTCATATGTATAAACAGTACTAGATACCATCTACATCTGGAAACTAATGACCATCACTCATTCAGAGATCGTTTTGTGCATATTCTTTATTCCTTTACACTTGTGGGTATAAGGTAGTAGTTGTGTAATTGTTAGGTTAGATTCCTCGTTGGTTATAACTGCATTGTGGGAACTAGAAGCACAAGCATTTCACTACCCTCTCATTAACATCTGCTGTGTATGTGGCAAATACATTTGATGTGAAAACACTGGAAACTAATGAAAGAAGAGAACAGAGCAGAAAACACTGGAAACTAATGAAAGAAGAGAACAGAGCAGAAAACACTGGAAACTAATGAAAGAAGAGAATAGAGCAGAAAACACTGGAAACTAATGAAAGAAGAGAACAGAGCAGAAAACACTGGAAACTAATGGAGGAGGAGAACAGAGCAGAAAACACTGGAAACTAATGGAGGAGGAGAACAGAGCAGAAAACACTGGAAACTAATGGAGGAGGAGAACAGAGCAGAAAACACTGGAAACTAATGGAGGAGGAGAACAGAGCAGAAAACACTGGAAACTAATGGAGGAGGAGAACAGAGCAGAAAACACTGGAAACTAATGGAGGAGGAGAACAGAGCAGAAAACACTGGAAACTAATGGAGGAGGAGAACAGAGCAGAAAACACTGCAAACCAATGGAGGGAGCAAACAGAGCAGAAAACACTGGAAACTAATGGAGGAAGAAAACAGAGCAGAGCCACTTAATATAATGTTTACATACCCTACATTACTCATCTCATATGTATAAACTGTACTAGATACCATCTACTGCATCTGGCCTATGCCGTTCTGTACCATCACTCAGATATCGTTTTGTGCATATTCTTTATTCCTTTACACTTGTGTGTATAAGGTAGTAGTTGTGAATTGTTAGGTTAGATTCTCGTTGGTTATAACATTGTGGGAACTAGAAACAAGCATTTCACTACCTCTCATTAATATCTGCTGTGTATGTGGCAAATACATTTGATGTGAAAACACTGGAAACTAATGAAAGAAGAGAACAGAGCAGAAAACACTGGAAACTAATGAAAGAAGAGAACAGAGCAGAAAACACTGGAAACTAATGAAAGAAGAGAATAGAGCAGAAAACACTGGAAACTAATGAAAGAAGAGAACAGAGCAGAAAACACTGGAAACTAATGGAGGAGGAGAACAGAGCAGAAAACACTGGAAACTAATGAAAGAAGAGAACAGAGCAGAAAACACTGGAAACTAATGAAAGAAGAGAACAGAGCAGAAAACACTGGAAACTAATGAAAGAAGAGAACAGAGCAGAAAACACTGGAAACTAATGAAAGAAGAGAACAGAGCAGAAAACACTGGAAACTAATAAAAGAAGAGAACAGAGCAGAAAACACTGGAAACTAATGAAAGAAGAGAACAGAGCAGAAAACACTGGAAACGAATAAAAGAAGAGAACAGAGCAGAAAACACTGGAAACTAATGAAAGAAGAGAACAGAGCAGAAAACACTGAAACTAATGAAAGAAGAGAACAGAGCAGAAAACACTGGAAACTAATGAAAGAAGAGAACAGAGCAGAAAACACTGGAAACTAATGGAGGAGGAGAACAGAGCAGAAAACACTGGAAACTAATGAAAGAAGAGAACAGAGCAGAAAACACTGGAAACTAATGAAAGAAGAGAACAGAGCAGAAAACACTGGAAACTAATGGAGGAGAACAGAGCAGAAAACACTGGAAACTAATGGAGGAGAACAGAGCAGAAAACACTGGAAACTAATGGAGGAGGAGAACAGAGCAGAAAACACTGGAAACTAATGGAGGAGGAGAACAGAGCAGAAAACACTGGAAACTAATGGAGGAGGAGAACAGAGCAGAAAACACTGGAAACTAATGGAGGAGGAGAACAGAGCAGAAAACACTGGAAACTAATGGAGGAGGAGAACAGAGCAGAAAACACTGGAAACTAATGAAAGAAGAGAACAGAGCAGAAAACACTGGAAACTAATGAAAGAAGAGAACAGAGCAGAAAACACTGGAAACTAATGGAGGAGGAGAACAGAGCAGAAAACACTGGAAACTAATGAAAGAAGAGAACAGAGCAGAAAACACTGGAAACTAATGAAAGAAGAGAACAGAGCAGAAAACACTGGAAACTAATGGAGGAGAACAGAGCAGAAAACACTGGAAACTAATGGAGGAGGAGAACAGAGCAGAAAACACTGGAAACTAATGGAGGAGGAGAACAGAGCAGAAAACACTGGAAACTAATGGAGGAGGAGAACAGAGCAGAAAACACTGGAAACTAATGGAGGAGGAGAACAGAGCAGAAAACACTGGAAACTAATGAAAGAAGAGAACAGAGCAGAAAACACTGGAAACTAATGAAAGAAGAGAACAGAGCAGAAAACACTGGAAACTAATGAAAGAAGAGAACAGAGCAGAAAACACTGGAAACTAATGAAAGAAGAGAACAGAGCAGAAAACACTGGAAACTAATGAAAGAAGAGAACAGAGCAGAAAACACTGGAAACTAATGAAAGAAGAGAACAGACAGAAAACACTGGAAACTAATGAAAGAAGAGAACAGAGCAGAAAACACTGGAAACTAATGAAAGAAGAGAACAGAGCAGAAAACACTGGAAACTAATGGAGGAGGAGAACAGAGCAGAAAACACTGGAAACTAATGGAGGAGGAGAACAGAGAAAACACTGGAAACTAATGGATGAAAGAAGAGAACAGAGCAGAAAACACTGGAAACTAATGAAAGAAGAGAACAGAGCAGAAAACACTGGAAACTAATGAAAGAAGAGAACAGAGCAGAAAACACTGAAACTAATGAAAGAAGAGAACAGAGCAGAAAACACTGGAAACTAATGAAAGAAGAGAACAGAGCAGAAAACACTGGGAAACTAATGAAAGAAGAGAACAGAGCAGAAAACACTGGAAACTAATGAAAGAAGAGAACAGAGCAGAAAACACTGGAAACTAATGAAAGAAGAGAACAGAGCAGAAAACACTGAAACTAATGAAAGAAGAGAACAGAGCAGAAAACACTGGAAACTAATGAAAGAAGAGAACAGAGCAGAAAACACTGGAAACTAATGAAAGAAGAGAACAGAGCAGAAAACACTGGAAACTAATGAAAGAAGAGAACAGAGCAGAAAACACTGAAACTAATGAAAGAAGAGAACAGAGCAGAAAACACTGGAAACTAATGAAAGAAGAGAACAGAGCAGAAAACACTGGAAACTAATGAAAGAAGAAAACAGAACAGAGCAGAAAACACTGGAAACTAATGAAAGAAGAGAACAGAGCAGAAAACACTGGAAACTAATGAAAGAAGAGAACAGAGCAGAAAACACTGAAACTAATGAAAGAAGAGAACAGAGCAGAAAAAAAACACTGGAAAACAAAACTAATGAAAGAAGAGAACAGAGCAGAAAACACTGGAAACTAATGAAAGAAGAGAACAGAAAACACTGGAAACTAATGAAAGAAGAGAAAACACTGGAAACTAATGAAAAAAAGAGAACAGAGCAGAAAACACTGGAAACTAATGGAGGAGGAGAACAGAGCAGAAAAACACTGGAAACTAATGGAGGAGAGAACAGAGCAGAAAACACTGGAAACTAATGGAGGAGGAGAACAGAGCAGAAAACACTGGAAACTAATGAAAGAAGAGAACAGAGCAGAAAACACTGGAAACTAATGAAAGAAGAGAACAGAGCAGAAAACACTGGAAACTAATGAAAGAAGAGAACAGAGCAGAAAACACTGGAAACTAATGAAAGAAGAGAACAGAGCAGAAAACACTGAAACTAATGAAAGAAGAGAACAGAGCAGAAAACACTGGAAACTAATGAAAGAAGAGAACAGGAGGAGAAGAGAACAGAGCAGAAAACACTGGAAACTAATGGAGGAGGAGAACAGAGCAGAAAACACTGGAAACTAATGGAGGAGGAGAACTAATGAAAGAAGAGAACAGAGCAGAAAACACTGGAAACTAATGAAAGAAGAGAACAGAGCAGAAAACACTGGAAACTAATGAAAGAAGAGAACAGAGCAGAAAACACTGGAAACTAATGAAAGAAGAGAACAGAGCAGAAAACACTGGAAACTAATGAAAGAAGAGAACAGAGCAGAAAACACTGAAACAATGAAAGAAGAGAACAGAGCAGAAAACACTGAAACTAATGAAAGAAAAAGAGAACAGAGCAGAAAACACTGGAAACTAATGAAAGAAGGAGAACAGAGCAGAAAACACTGGAAACTAATGAAAGAAGAGAACAGAGCAGAAAACACTGGAAACTAATGAAAGAAGAGAACAGAGCAGAAAACACTGGAAACTAATGAAAGAAGAGAACAGAGCAGAAAACACTGGAAACTAATGAAAGAAGAGAACAGAGCAGAAAACACTGAAACTAATGAAAGAGCAGAAAACACTGGAAACTAATGGAGGAGGAGAACAGAGCAGAAAACACTGGAAACTAATGAAAGAAGAGAACAGAGCAGAAAACACTGGAAACTAATGAAAGAAGAGAACAGAGCAGAAAACACTGGAAACTAATGAAAGAAGAGAACAGAGCAGAAAACACTGGAAACTAATGAAAGAAGAGAGAACAGAGCAGAAAACACTGGAAACTAATGAAAGAAGAGAACAGAGCAGAAAACACTGGAAACTAATGGAGGAGAAAGAAGAGAACAGAGCAGAAAACACTGGAAACTAATGAAAGAAGAGAACAGAGCAGAAAACACTGGAAACTAATGAAAGAAGAGAACAGAGCAGAAAACACTGGAAACTAATGGAGAAACTAATGAGGAGAACAGAGCAGAAAACACTGGAAACTAATGAAGGAGGAGAACAGAGCAGAAAACACTGGAAACTAATGAAAGAAGAGAACAGAGCAGAAAACACTGGAAACTAATGAAAGAAGAGAACAAAGCAGAAAACACTGGAAACTAATGAAAGAAGAGAACAGAGCAGAAAACACTGGAAACTAATGGAGGAGGAGAACAGAGCAGAAAACACTGGAAACTAATGGAGGAGGAGAACAGAGCAGAAAACACTGGAAACTAATGGAGGAGGAGAACAGAGCAGAAAACACTGGAAACTAATGGAGGAGGGAGAACAGAGCAGAAAACACTGGAAACTAATGGAGGAGGAGAACAGAGCAGAAAACACTGGAAACTAATGGAGGAGGAGAACAGAGCAGAAAACACTGAAACTAATGAAAGAAGAGAACAGAGCAAGAAAACACTGAAACTAATGAAAGAAGAGAACAGAGCAGAAAACACTGGAAACTAATGAAAGAAGAGACAGAGCAGAAAACACTGGAAACTAATGAAAGAAGAGAACAGAGCAGAAAACACTGGAAACTAATGAAAGAAGAGAACAGAGCAGAAAACACTGGAAACTAATGGAGGAGAACAGAGCAGAAAACACTGGAAACTAATGAAAGAAGAGAACAGAGCAGAAAACACTGGAAACTAATGAAAGAAGAGAACAGAGCAGAAAACACTGGAAACTAATGAAAGAAGAGAACAGAGCAGAAAACACTGGAAACTAATGAAAGAAGAGAACAGAGCAGAAAACACTGGAAACTAATGAAAGAAGAGAACAGAGCAGAAAACACTGAAACTAATGAAAGAAGAGAACAGAGAGAAAAACACTGGAAACTAATGAAAGAAGAGAACAGAGCAGAAAACACTGGAAACTAATGAAAGAAGAGAACAGAGTTGAAAACACTGAAACTAATGAAAGAAGAGAACAGAGAAAACACTGGAAACTAATGGAGGAGGAGAACAGAGCAGAAAACACTGAAACTAATGAAAGAAGAGAACAGAGCAAAAACACTGGAAACTAATGAAAGAAGAGAACAGAGCAGAAAACACTGGAAACTAATGGAGGAGGAGAACAGAGCAGAAAACACTGGAAACTAATGAAAGAAGAGAACAGAGCAGAAAACACTGAAACTAATGAAAGAAGAGAACAGAGCAGAAACACTGGAAACTAATGGAGGAGAACAGAGCAGAAAACACTGGAAACTAATGGAGGAGGAGAACAGAGCAGAAAACACTGAAACTAATGGAGGAGGAGAACAGAGCAGAAAACACTGGAAACTAATGGAGGAGGAGAACAGAGCAGAAAACACTGGAAACTAATGGAGGAGGAGAACAGAGCAGAAAACACTGGAAACTAATGGAGGAGGAGAACAGAGCAGAAAACACTGGAAACTAATGAAAGAAGAGAACAGAGCAGAAAACACTGGAAACTAATGAAAGAAGAGAACAGAGCAGAAAACACTGGAAACTAATGAAAGAAGAGAACAGAGCAGAAAACACTGGAAACTAATGGAGGAGGAGAACAGAGCAGAAAACACTGGAAACTAATGGAGGAGGAGAACAGAGCAGAAAACACTGGAAACTAATGGAGGAGGAGAACAGAGCAGAAAACACTGGAAACTAATGGAGGAGGAGAACAGAGCAGAAACACTGGAAACTAATGAAAGAAGAGAACAGAGCAGAAAACACTGGAAACTAATGAAAGAAGAGAACAGAGCAGAAAACACTGGAAACTAATGAAAGAAGAGAACAGAGCAGAAAACACTGGAAACTAATGAAAGAAGAGAACAGAGCAGAAAACACTGGAAACTAATGGAGGAGGAGAACAGAGCAGAAAACACTGGAAACTAATGGAGGAGGAGAACAGAGCAGAAAACACTGGAAACTAATGGAGGAGGAGAACAGAGCAGAAAACACTGGAAACTAATGAAAGTGTCATGCAGGTGAAAGAGGACCCAAAAGCGACTTGGCGAAAACAGAGTCTTTAATCCAGTAAAGTAAATACAAACAAAAAACACAACTTTCACTCGAAATGACGAGGACAAACTGGAGACTCGATCTTGAACAGCAGGTGAACAGCAGGTTGCCTCGGGAAGGCACTTGAACCAGACAGACTCAGACACCTGCTCACCACGCAGCATCTGAGGAAAACACGACACGACAGGGCGATACACAAACACAGCACGGTGAATTCTAGACAAGGAACCGACAGGACAGGAACGGAACACAAAGGAAGAAATAGGGACTCTAATCAGGGGAAAGGATCGGGAACAGGTGTGGGAAGACTAAATGATTGATTAGGGGAATAGGAACAGCTGGGAGCAGGAACGGAACGATAGAGAGAAGAGAGAGCGAGAGAGTGAGAGAGGGAGGGGAGAGAGGGATAGAAAAAGGGAAAGAACCTAATAAGACCAGCAGAGGGAAACGAATAGAATGGGAAGCACAGGGACAAGACAAGATAATAAATGACAAAACATGACAGTGGCCCCCCACTCACCGAGCGCCTCCTGGCGCACTCGAGGAGGAATCCTGGCGGCAACGGGAGGAAATCATCAATGAGTGAACGGTCCAGCACGTCCCGAGACGGAACCCAACTCCTCTCCTCAGGACCGTAACCCTCCCAATCCACTAAGTATTGGTGACCCCCGTCCCGAGAACGCATGTCCATGATCTTATGTACCTTGTAAATAGGTGCGCTCTCGACAAGGACGGGAGGGGAGGGAAGGCGAACAGGGGGTGCGAAAGAAAGGGCTTAACAGGAGACATGGAAGACAGGATGGACGCGACGAAGATGTCGCGGAAGAAGCAGTCGCACAGCGACAGGATTGGGACGACCTGGGAGACACGGAACGGACCAATGAACCGCGGAGTCAACTTACGAGAAGCTGTCGTAAGAGGAAGGTTGCGAGTGGAAAGCCACACTCTCTGGCCGCAACAATACCTTGGACTCTTAATCCTGCGTTTATTGGCGGCTCTCACAGTCTGTGCCCTGTGACAAAGTGCAGACCTCACCCTCCTCCAGGTGCGCTCACAACGTTGGACAAACGCTTGAGCGGAGGAACGCTGGACTCGGCAAGCTGGGATGAGAACAGAGGAGGCTGGTAACCCAGACTACTCTGAAACGGAGATAACCCGGTAGCAGACGAAGAAGCGAATTGTGAGCGTATTCTGCCCAGGGGAGCTGTTCTGCCCAAGACGCAGGGTTTCTGAAAGAAAGGCTGCGTAGTATGCGACCAATCGTCTGATTGGCCCTCTCTGCTTGACCGTTAGACTGGGGATGAAACCCGAAGAGACTGACGGACGCACCAATCAAACGACAGAACTCCTCCAAAACTGTGACGTGGTGCGGGCCTCTGTCTGAAACGGCGTCTAACGGGAGGGCCATGAATTCTGAATACATTCTCGATAATGATTTGTGCCGTCTCCTTAGCGGAAGGAAGTTTAGCGAGGGAATGAAATGTGCCGCCTTAGAGAACCTATCGACAACCGTAAGAATCACAGTCTTCCCCGCAGACAAAGGCAGACCGGTAATGAAGTCTAGGCGATGTGAGACCATGGTCGAGAAGGAATGGGGAGCGGTCTGAGACGACCGGGGCAGGAGGAGAGTTACCCGACTTAGTCTGCGCGCAGTCCGAACAAGCAGCCACGAAACGGCGCGTGTCACGCTCCTGAGTCGGCCACCAAAAAGCGCTGGCGAATAGACGCAAGAGTGCCTCGAACACCGGGATGACCAGCTAACTTGGCAGAGTGAGCCCACTGAAGAACAGCCAGACGAGTGGAAACAGGAACGAAAAGGAGGTTACTAGGACAAGCGCTGCGACGCAGTGTGCGTGAGTGCTTGCTTAACCTGTCTTTCAATTCCCCAGACTGTTAACCCGACAACACGCCCATAAGGAAGAATCCCCTCGGGATCAGTAGAACCACAGAAGAACTAAACAGACAGGATAAGGCATCAGGCTTGGTGTTCTTGCTACCCGACGGTAAGAAATCACAAACTCGAAACGGCCGAAAAACAACGCCCAACGAGCTTGACGGGCATTAAGTCGTTTGGCAGAACGGATGTACTCAAGGTTCTTATGGTCTGTCCAACGACAAAGGAACGGTCGCCCCCTCAACCACTGTCGCCATTCGCCTAGGGCTGCGGATGGCGAGCAGTTCACGGTTACCCACATCATAGTTGCGCTCAGATGGCGACAGGCGAGCGAGAAAAAATAACAAGGATGAACCTTTATCGTCAGACTGGAAGCGCTGGGATAGAATGGCTCCCACGCCTACCTCTGAAGCGTCAACCTCGACAATGAATTGTCTAGTGACGTCAGGAGTAACGAGATAGGAGCGGACGTAAAACGTTCTTTTAGAAGATCAAAAGCTCCCTGGGCGGAACCGGACCACTTAAAACACGTCTTGACAGAAGTAAGAGCTGAGAGGGGCAGCAACTTGACGAAATTACGAATGAAACGCCGATAGAAATTAGCGAAACCTAAAAAGCGCTGCAACTCGACACGTGACCTTGAACGGGCCAATCACTGACAGCTTGGACCTTAGCGGAATCCATCTGAATGCCTTCAGCGGAAATAACGGGAACCGAGAAAAGTAACGGAGGAGACATGAAAAGAGCACTTCTCAGACTTTACGAGAGACAATTCTCTAAAAGGCGCTGTAGAACACGTCGAACGTGCTGAACATGAATCTCGAAAGTGACGGAGAAAAATCAGGATATCGTCAAGATAGACAAAAACAAAGATGTTCAGCATGTCTCTCAGAACATCATTAACTAATGCCTGAAAACAGCTGGCGCATTGGCGAGACCAAACGGCAGAACCCGGTACTCAAAATGCCCTAACGGAGTGTTAAAACGCCCGTTTTCCACTCGTCCCCCTCTCTGATGCGCACGAGATGGTAAGCGTTACGAAGGTCCAACTTAGTAAAGCACCTGGCTCCTGCAGAATCTCGAAGGCTGATGACATAAGGGGAAGCGGATAACGATTCTTAACATTTATGTCATTCAGCCCTCGGATAATCACGCAGGGGCGCAGAGTACCGTCCTTCTTCTTAACAAAAAAGAACCCCGCCCGGCCGGGAGAGGAAGAAGGCACTATGGTACCGGCGTCAAGAGACACAGACAAATAATCCTCGAGAGCCTTACGTTCGGGAGCCGACAGAGAGTATAGTCTACCCCGAGGAGGAGTGGTCCCCGGAAGGAGATCAATACTACAATCATACGACCGGTGAGGAGGAAGGGAGTTGGCTCGGGACCGACTGAAGACCGTGCGCAGATCATGATATTCCTCCGGCACTCCTGTCAAAATCGCCAGGTTCCTCCTGAGAAGTAGGGACAGAAGAAACGGGAGGGATGGCAGACATTAAACACTTCACATGACAAGAAACGTTCCAGGATAGGATAGAATTACTAGACCAATTAATAGAAGGATTATGACATACTAGCCAGGGATGACCCAAAACAACAGGTGTAAACGGTGAACGAAAAATCAAAAAGAAATAGTCTCACTGTGGTTACCAGATACTGTGAGGGTTAAAGGTAGTGTCTCAAATCTGATACTGGGAAGATGACTACCATCTAAGGCGAACATGGGCGTAGGCTTCTCTAACTCTCTGAAAGGAATGTCATGTTTCCAACCCATGCTTCTGGTCCATGAAACAACCTCAGCCCCAGAGTCTATCAAGGCACTACATGTAGCACGAACCGGTCCAGCGTAGATGGACCGACAAAGTAGTACAGGATCTTGATGGAGAGACTTGAGTAGTTGCGCCACCTGTAGCCCTCCGCTTACAGATGAGCTCTGGCTTTACTGGACATGAATTAACAAAATGTCCAGCAACTCCGCAATAGAGGCACAGGCGGTTGGTGATCCTCCGTTCCTCTCCTAGTCGAGATGCGAATCCTCCCAGCTGCATGGGCTCAGACTCTGAGCCAGAGGAGGGAGATGGTTGCGATGCGGGAGCAGGGAAACACCGTTGATGCGAGCTCTCTTCCACGAGCCCGGTGACGAAGATCTACCCGTCGTTCTATGCGGATGGCGAGAGCAATCAAAGAGTCCACATCTGAAGGAACCTCCCGGGGAGAGAATCTCATCCTTAACCACTGCGTGGAGTCCCTCCAGAAAACGAGCGAGCAGCGCCGGCTCGTTCCACTCACTAGAGGCAGCAAGAGTGCGAAACTCAATAGAATAATCCGTTATGGACCGTTCACCTTGGCATAAGGAAGCCAGGGCCCTAGAAGCCTCCCTACCAAAAACTGAACGGTCAAAAACCCGAATCATCTCCTCTTTAAAGTTCTGGAACTTGTTAGAGCAATCAGCCCTTGCCTCCCAGATAGCTGTGCCCCATTCTCGAGCCCGGCCAGTAAGGGAGTGAAATGACGTAAGCAACCCGAGCTCTCTCTAGAGTATGTGTTGGGTTGGAGAGAGAACACAATCTCACACTGCGTGAGAAAGGAGCGGCACTCAGTGGGCTGCCCGGAGTAGCAAGGTGGGTTATTAACCCTAGGTTCTGGAGGCTCGGCAGGCCAGGAAGTAACAGGTGGCACGAGACGAGACTCTGGAACTGTCCAGAGAGGTCGAAACCTGAGCGGCCAGGTTCTCCACGGCATGGCGAGCAGCAGACAATTCCTGCTCGTGTCTGCCGAGCATGGCTCCTTGGATCTCGACGGCAGTGTAACGAGCGTCTGAAGTCGCTGGGTCCATTACTGGTCGGTTCCTTCTGTCATGCAGGTGAAAGAGGACCCAAAAGCGACTTGGCGAAAACAGAGTCTTTAATCCAGTAAAGTAAATACAAACAAAAAACACAACTTTCACTCGAAATGACGAGGACAAACTGGAGACTCGATCTTGAACAGCAGGTGAACAGCAGGTTGCCTCGGGAAGGCACTTGAACCAGACAGACTCAGACACCTGCTCACCACGCAGCATCTGAGGAAAACACGACACGACAGGGCGATACACAAACACAGCACGGTGAATTCTAGACAAGGAACCGACAGGACAGGAACGGAACACAAAGGAAGAAATAGGGACTCTAATCAGGGGAAAGGATCGGGAACAGGTGTGGGAAGACTAAATGATTGATTAGGGGAATAGGAACAGCTGGGAGCAGGAACGGAACGATAGAGAGAAGAGAGAGAGAGAGAGTGAGAGAGGGAGGGGGAGAGAGAGGGATAGAAAAAGGGAAAGAACCTAATAAGACCAGCAGAGGGAAACGAATAGAATGGGAAGCACAGGGACAAGACAAGATAATAAATGACAAAACATGACAGTACCCCCACTCACCGAGCGCCTCCTGGCGCACTCGAGGAGGAATCCTGGCGGCAACGGAGGAAATCATCAATGAGTGAACGGTCCAGCACGTCCCGAGACGGAACCCAACTCCTCTCCTCAGGACCGTAACCCTCCCAATCCACTAAGTATTGGTGACCCCGTCCCGAGAACGCATGTCCATGATCTTATGTACCTTGTAAATAGGTGCGCTCTCGACAAGGACGGGGGGGGGAGGGAAGACGAACGGGGTGCGAAGAAAGGGCTTAACACAGGAGACATGGAAGACAGGATGGACGCGACGAAGATGTCGCGGAAGAAGCAGTCGCACAGCGACAGGATTGACGACCTGGGAGACACGGAACGGACCAATGAACCGCGGAGTCAACTTACGAGAAGCTGTCGTAAGAGGAAGGTTGCGAGTGGAAAGCCACACTCTCTGGCCGCAACAATACCTTGGACTCTTAATCCTGCGTTTATTGGCGGCTCTCACAGTCTGTGCCCTGTAACGGCAAAGTGCAGACCTCACCTCCTCCAGGTGCGCTCACAACGTTGGACAAACGCTGAGCGGAGGGAACGCTGGACTCGGCAAGCTGGGATGAGAACAGAGGAGGCTGGTAACCCAGACTACTCTGAAACGGAGATAACCCGGTAGCAGACGAAGGAAGCGAATTGTGAGCGTATTCTGCCCAGGGGAGCTGTTCTGCCCAAGACGCAGGGTTTCTGAAAGAAAGGCTGCGTAGTATGCGACCAATCGTCTGATTGGCCCTCTCTGCTTGACCGTTAGACTGGGGATGAAACCCGGAAGAGAGACTGACGGATCGCACCAATCAAACGACAGAACTCCCTCCAAAACTGTGACGTGAATTGCGGGCCTCTGTCTGAAACGGCGTCTAACGGGAGGCCATGAATTCTGAATACATTCTCGATAATGATTTGTGCCGTCTCCTTAGCGGAAGGAAGTTTAGCGAGGGGAATGAAATGTGCCGCCTTAGAGAACCTATCGACAACCGTAAGAATCACAGTCTTCCCCGCAGACAAAGGCAGACCGGTAATGAAGTCTAGGGCGATGTGAGACCATGGTCGAGAAGGAATGGGGAGCGGTCTGAGACGACCGGCAGGAGGAGAGTTACCCGACTTAGTCTGCGCGCAGTCCGAACAAGCAGCCACGAAACGGCGCGTGTCACGCTCCTGAGTCGGCCACCAAAAGCGCTGGCGAATGAATGGGAAGCACAGGGACAAGACAAGATAATAAATGACAAAACATGACAGAAAGAAGAGAACAGAGCAGAAAACACTGGAAACTAATGAAAGAAGAGAACAGAGCAGAAAACACTGGAAACTAATGAAAGAAGAGAACAGAGCAGAAAACACTGGAAACTAATGAAAGAAGAGAACAGAGCAGAAAACACTGGAAACTAATGGAGGAGGAGAACAGAGCAGAAAACACTGGAAACTAAGAGGAGAGAACAGAGCAGAAAACACTGGAAACTAATGGAGGAGGAGAACAGAGCAGAAAACACTGGAAACTAATGGAGGAGGAGAACAGAGCAGAAAACACTGGAAACTAATGGAAACTAAGGAGGAGAACAGAGCAGAAAAACACTGGAAACTAATGAAAGAAGAGAACAGAGCAGAAAACACTGAAACTAATGAAAGAAGAGAACAGAGCAGAAAACACTGGAAACTAATGAAAGAAGAGAACAGAGCAGAAAACACTGGAAACTAATGAAAAGAAGAGAACAGAGCAGAAAACACTGGAAACTAATGAAAGAAGAGAACAGAGCAGAAAACACTGGAAACTAATGAAAGAAGAGAACAGAGCAGAAAACACTGGAAACTAATGAAAGAAGAGAACAGAGCAGAAAACACTGGAAACTAATGAAAGAAGAGAACAGAGCAGAAAACACTAATGAAAGAAGAGAACAGAGCAGAAAACACTAGAAACTAATGAAAGAAGAGAACAGAGCAGAAAACACTGGAAACTAATGAAAGAGCAGAAAACAGAAACAGAGAACAGAAAACACTGGAAACTAATGAAAGAAGAGAACAGAGCAGAAAACACTGGAAACTAATGGAGGAGGAGAAAGAGCAGAAAACAGAACAGAGCAGCAAAAACACTGGAAACTAATGAAAAAGAAGAGAACAGAGCAGAAAACACTGGAAACTAATGAAAGAAGAGAACAGAGCAGAAAACACTGGAAACTAATGAAAGAAGAGAACAGAGCAGAAAACACTGGAAACTAATGAAAGAAGAGAACAGAGCAGAAAACACTGGAAACTAATGAACAGAGCAGAGAACAGAGAGCAGAAAACACTGGAAACTAATGAAAGAAGAGAACAGAGCAGAAAACACTGGAAACTAATGAAAGAAGAGAACAGACTGAA
>NC_060183.1:11787912-11892912 GCF_021184085.1 Oncorhynchus gorbuscha | reverse complement strand
TGTTATATGAGGAGAAGAACAGATAATGAGACGGATCAAGAGATAAAGAGGTAAATAGATAAAGAACATGAGGATTTGTGTTAAACAGAAAGCTACACAGTGATTTACTAAATGATTGCTCCCCCGGAGGAATATTGTGTGTGTGGAGGCCTGTATATGTGTGTGTGTAAGTGTGTGTATATGTGTGTGTGTATGTGTGAGAGTGTGTATGTGGTGAGAGTGTTTATGTGGGAGAGTGTGTGTGTGTGCATGCAAGCTTGCGTGCGTGCATATGTGAGTGTGTGTGTGAAGTGTGTGTGTGTGAAGTGTGTGTGTGAAGTGTGTGTGTGTGTGTGTGTGTGAAGTGTG
Organism: Oncorhynchus gorbuscha; assembly: GCF_021184085.1. Classification (NCBI taxonomy): domain Eukaryota; kingdom Metazoa; phylum Chordata; class Actinopteri; order Salmoniformes; family Salmonidae; genus Oncorhynchus; species Oncorhynchus gorbuscha. Next base: position 11,892,564 of record NC_060183.1, on the reverse strand, counting down.
TGTGTGAAGTGTGTGTGTGTGTGTGTGAAGTGTGTGTGTGTGTGAAGTGTGTGTGTGTGTGTGTGTGTGTGTGTGTGTGTGTGTGTGTGTGTGTGTGTGTGTGTGTGTGTGTGTGTGTGTGTGTGTGTGTGTGTGTGTGTGTGTGTGTGTGTGTGTGTGTGTGTGTGTGTGTGTGTGTGTGTGTGAGTGTGTTCAATCTGGCCTTTCCTGATATGATTATGACAGTATATTTTATACATGTTCATACAGTTAGTTAGCCTCCTTTTGACCAATGGATTAGGGTCAAATCATATCCTACAGCTCTGTTTTCTGTGTGGGTGTGGGGTGTGTGTGTGTTTGACTTACTGTGCTAATTGTGCTAATTGGCTAATTAGCTAATTGTGTGAAGAGAGCCAGACGTCTTTTCCAGACATTATGTTATAATACTTCATCTGCCCTGTACCATTAAGACCACAGCCAATCACATACACAGTTTGGTAGACACTTCATCTACCCTGTACCATTAAGACCACAGCCAATCACATACATAGTTTGGTAGAAACTTCATCTACCCTGTACCATTAAGACCACAGCCAATCACATGCACAGTTTGGTAGACACTTCATCTACCCTGTACCATTAAGACCACAGCCAATCACATACACAGTTTGGTAGACACTTCATCTACCCTGTACCATTAAGACCACAGCCAATCACATGCACAGTTTGGTAGACACTTCATCTACCCTGTACCATTAAGACCACAGCCAATCACATACACAGTTTGGTAGACACTTCATCTACTCTGTACCATTAAGACCACAGCCAATCACATACATAGTTTGGTAGACACTTCATCTACCCTGTACCATTAAGACCACAGCCAATCACATACACAGTTTGGTAGAAACTTCATCTACCCTGTACCCTTAAGACCACAGACAATCACATGCACAGTTTGGTAGACACTTCATCTACCCTGTACCATTAAGACCACAGCCAATCACATGCACAGTTTGGTAGACACTTCATCTACCCTGTACCATTTAAGACCACAGCCAATCACATACACAGTTTGGTAGACACTTCACCTACCCTGTACCATTAAGACCACAGCCAATCACATACACAGTTTGGTAGACTATTCACCTACCCTGTACCATTAAGACCACAGGCAATCACATACACAGTTTGGTAAACACTTCATCTGCCCTGTACCATTAAGACCACAGCCAATCACATACACAGTTTGGTAAACACTTCATCTGCCCTGTACCATTAAAAGGAAAATAATCAATAAGTATTCAACCCATTTGTTATGACAAGCCTAAATTAGCTCAGGAGTAAGAATGTACTTAGCTGGTCACATAATACGTTTAATGGATTCGCTCTGTGTGCAATAAGAGTGTTTAACATGATTTTTTTAATGACTATCTCATCTCTCTACCCCAGACATACAATTATCTGTAAAGTCCTTCAGACAAACAGTGAATTTCAAATACAAATTCAACCACAAAGTCCAGGGAGGTTTCCCAATGCCTCAATGCTTCGCAAAGAAGGGAACCTATTGGTTGATGGGTAAAAAAACAAAAAAAACAGACATTGAACATACCTTTGAGCATGGTGATCAACAACATTATAGTTATTCCACAATACTAACCTAATAACAAAAGCCTGTTCAGAATAAAAACGATTCCAAAACATGCATCCTGTTTGTAACAAGGCACTAAAGTAATACTGCAAATAATGTGGCAAAGCAATTCACTTTTTGTCCTTTTTGTCCTGTCCAATGTGTTTATTTGGGGAATAATCCAATTCAACATATTACTGAGATTTCGAGCTGCTTCATGCTATGGGTCACCGACGTCTTGCTCCTGGACAAGCTAAACACCTTCTTCGCCAGCTTTGAGGATAACACTGTGCCACCGACGTGGCCCGCTCCCAAGGACTGTGGGCTCTCGTTCTCCATGGCCGACACGAGGAAGACATTGAAGCATTTAAACGTGTTAACCCTCGCAAGGCTGCTGGCCCAGACGGCATCCCTATCCTCTTACTCAGAGCAGACCAGCTGGCTAGTGTGTTTACGGACACATTTAATCTCTCCCTATCCCAGTCTGTTGTCACCACATGTTTCAAGATGTCCTCCATTGTTCCTGTACCCAAGAAAGCAAAGGTAACTGAACTAAATTACTATCGCACCGTAGCACTCACTTCTATCATCATGAAGTGTTTTGAGAGGCTAGTTAATGATCATATTAATCTCCACCTTACCTTACAACAAGCTCAGCCCGATGATGCTGTGAAACACCGCCCCAGACCATGACGGACCCTCCATCTCCAAATCGACCCCGCTCCAGAGTACAGGCCTTGGTGTAATGCTCATTCCATCGACGATAAACACGAATCCGACCATCACCCCTGGTGAGACAAAACTGAGGCTCATCAGTGAAGAGCACTTTTTGCCAGTCCTGTCTGGTCCAGGCTACATTGTTGATGAGTGATGTCAGGAGAGGACCTGCCTTACATCAGGCCTACAAGCCCTCAGTCCAGCTTCTCTCAGCCTATTGCGGACAGTCTGGGCACTAATGGAGGGATTGTGCGTTCCTGGTGTAACTCAACTCAGTTGTTGTTGCCATCTTATACCTGTCCCACAGGTGTGATGTTCGGATGTACTGATCCTGTGCAGGTGTTGTTACACGTGGTCTGCCACAGTAAGGATGATCAGCTGTCCGTCCTGTCTCCCTGTAGCACTGTATTAGGCGTATCACAGTACGGACATTGTAATTTATTTCCCTGGCCACATCTGCAGTCCTCATGCCTCCTTGCAGCATGCCGAAGGTACGTTCACGCAGATGAGCAGGAACCCTGGGCATCTTTCTTTTGGTGTTTTTCAGAGTCAATAGAAAGGTCTCTTTAGTGTTCTTAGTTTTCATAACTGACCTTAATTGCTTACCATCTGTAAGCTGTTTTTATGCTGAGTTTACATATAGTCAATGTGAAGACACAGGCATACTGTATATGTACAAAACATACCAGGCAGGCTCTACCCTCCAAATCTCTCTCTCTCTCTCTCTCTCTCTCTCTCTCTCTCTCTCTCTCTCTCTCTCTCTCTCTCTCTCTCTCTCTCTCTCTCTCTCTCTCTCTCTCTCTCTCTCTCTCTCTCTCTCTCTCTCTCTCTCTCTCTCTCTCTCTCTCTCTCTCTCTCTCTCTCTCGCTCTCTCGCTCTCTCGCTCTCTCGCTCTCTCGCTCTCTCTCTCTCTCTCTCTCCTTAGGAACTGGGTACAGGTGTATAACAGGTAGCTTTATCTCTTTCTGACAGAGTTATTATGGATCAGTGTGGAGTGCAAGGGATAGAACCAGGTGACCAGGTGTTCGCCCCCCTCTCCCTCTACCTCCTTCATTTCTCTCTGCAGTAATGGAGTAATGGTGTTGTTGGTAGACAGTGGTACCTGCCTGCCTGCCTGAGCTCTCTGTAGGCTGTACAGGTGTATACATCTCTCTCCAGGATGGGCCAGGACAGAGAGCTATAGGCTACTGATTCATCTTTAGGAGATATGAGAACAAGGGAAAACAGAGGATAGAAAGAAAAGAAAGGAAGGAGATAATATTTGAGCTGGAGTAGAGATCAGGAGGAGAGAGATAGGAAGGAGAAGAGGGAGAGGAGAAAGAGGAAGTGATAGAGGACAGAAAAAGCCAGTGATTGGCTGGAATTGTGATTCCGAAGCACAATAAAAGTCAACTCCATCTCTAAACTCCAGAGCAGGTTGTAAAGCATCTCTGCTGCCTCCTAACCTATGATACTAGAGCTGTGCCAGTCTCTCACCCTGCATAGGCTCCTCTCTTCTCTCTTCTTCTCTTCTCTTTTTTCCATTCTTCTCCTCTCCCCCATTCCACTCCTTCCCCATTCTATTTCTTAACTGGTAATTTATGGCATACAAAGCAAGGTGATTCTGCTGGTCAATACAGTATGTAAGAGTGCTCTAGATCAATATCCACTCTGGTCTGGTCCATTCCAGTCCTATACTAGCCCCATAGCTGATATCTACTCTGGTCCAGTCCTATACTAGCCCCATAGCTGATATCTACTCTGGTCTAGTCCTATACTAGCCCCATAGCTGATATCTACTCTGGTCCAGTCCTATACTAGCCCCATAGCTGATATCTACTCTGGTCCAGTCCTATACTAGCCCCATAGCTGATATCTACTCTGGTCCAGTCCTATACTAGCCCGATAGCTGATATCTACTCTGGTCCAGTCCTATACTAGCCCCATAGCTGATATCTACTCTGGTCTAGTCCTATACTAGCCCGATAGCTGATATCTACTCTGGTCCAGTCCTATACTAGCACCATAGCTGATATCTACTAATATCTACTCTGGTCCAGTCCTATACTAGCCCCATAGCTGATATCTACTAATATCGACTCTGGTCCAGTCCTATACTAGCCCCATAGCTGATATCTACTCTGGTCTAGTCCTATACTAGCCCGATAGCTGATATCTACTCTGGTCCAGTCCTATACTAGCCCCATAGCTGATATCTACTCTGGTCCAGTCCTATACTAGCCCCATAGCTAATATCTACTCTGGTCTAGTCATATACTAGCCCCATAGCTGATATCTACTCTGGTCCAGTCCTATACTAGCCCCATAGCTAATATCTACTCTGGTCTAGTCATATACTAGCCCCATAGCTGATATCTACTCTGGTCCAGTCCTATACTAGCCCCATAGCTGATATCTACTCTGGTCCAGTCCTATACTAGCCCCATAGCTGATATCTACTCTGGTCCAGTCCTATACTAGCCCGATAGCTGATATCTACTCTGGTCCAGTCCTATACTAGCCCCATAGCTGATATCTACTCTGGTCTAGTCCTATACTAGCCCGATAGCTGATATCTACTCTGGTCCAGTCCTATACTAGCCCCATAGCTGATATCTACTCTGGTCCAGTCCTATACTAGCCCCATAGCTAATATCTACTCTGGTCTAGTCATATACTAGCCCCATAGCTGATATCTACTCTGGTCCAGTCCTATACTAGCCCCATAGCTAATATCTACTCTGGTCTAGTCATATACTAGCCCCATAGCTGATATCTACTCTGGTCCAGTCCTATACTAGCCCCATAGCTGATATCTACTAATATCTACTCTGGTCTAGTCCTATACTAGCACCATAGCTGATATCGACTCTGGTCCAGTCCTATACTAGCACCATAGCTGATATCTACTAATATCTACTCTGGTCCAGTCCTATACTAGCCCCATAGCTGATATCTACTCTGGTCTAGTCCTATACTAGCCCGATAGCTGATATCTACTCTGGTCCAGTCCTATACTAGCCCCATAGCTGATATCTACTCTGGTCCAGTCCTATACTAGCCCCATAGCTAATATCTACTCTGGTCTAGTCATATACTAGCCCCATAGCTGATATCTACTCTGGTCCAGTCCTATACTAGCCCCATAGCTAATATCTACTCTGGTCTAGTCATATACTAGCCCCATAGCTGATATCTACTCTGGTCCAGTCCTATACTAGCGCCATAGCTGATATCTACTAATATCTACTCTGGTCTAGTCCTATACTAGCACCATAGCTGATATCTACTCTGGTCTAGTCCTATACTAGCCCGATAGCTGATATCTACTCTGGTCCAGTCCTATACTAGCCCCATAGCTGATATCTACTCTGGTCCAGTCCTATACTAGCCCCATAGCTAATATCTACTCTGCTCTAGTCATATACTAGCCCCATAGCTGATATCTACTCTGGTCCAGTCATATACTAGCCCCATAGCTAATATCTACTCTGGTCTAGTCATATACTAGCCCCATAGCTAATATCTACTCTGGTCTAGTCATATACTAGCCCCATAGCTGATATCTACTCTGGTCCAGTCCTATACTAGCACCATAGCTGATATCTACTCTGGTCCAGTCCTATACTAGCCCCATAGCTAATATCTACTCTGGTCTAGTCCTATACTAGCCCGATAGCTGATATATACTCTGGTCCAGTCCTATACTAGCCCCATAGCTGATATATACTCTGGTCCAGTTCTATACTAGCACCATAGCTGATATCTACTCTGGTCCAGTCCTATACTAGCACCATAGCTGATATCTACTCTGGTACAGTCCTATACTAGCCCCATAGCTGATATATACTCTGGTCCAGTCCTATACTAGCGCCATAGCTGCCATCTGCCAGCCTATCTGATCTGACCCTGATTTGAGGAAATACCTCTGAAATGTCTCTGAGCCCAGAACCTTCCCCAGATAAAAAGCTTGTGCATGTGTGTGTGTGTGAAAGATTGTCTAAATAAGCGACATTGAACAAGCTCTGGCCCCGACACAAGAACAACAAGTCATTTTGGTGTTTCCTTCGCCGGAGGGGCAAAACAAAGTCAGGGGATAGAATTGGCTCCATTGGGCTTCATTCATGGGCTGCTCTGCTGTCCAGGTCCCTGCTGCCTGCCTCCAGAACCATTTCACATTCCTGGCCTTCTTTATGCATGGTGAGACACACTAACTGATGCCCATATAGACTACTAATACAGCTATAATGCAGTGATAATACGGCTATAATACAGTGATAACACAGTAGTAATACAGTGATAATACAGCTATAATGCAGTGATAATACAGTAGTAATACAGCTATAATACAGTGATAACACAGTAGTAATACAGTGCTAATACAGTAGTAATACAGTGATAATACAGCTATAATGCAGTGATAACACAGTAGTAATACAGCTATAATACAGTGATAACACAGTAGTAATACAGCTATAATACAGCTATAATACAGTGATAACACAGTAGTAATTCAGTGATAATACAGCTATAATGCAGTGGTAAATCAGTGAAAATACAGCTATAATACAGCTATAATACAGTGATAACACAGTAGTAATTCAGTGATAATACAGCTATAATACAGTGATAACACAGTAGTAATACAGTGATAATACAGCTATAATGCAGTGATAATACAGCTATAATACTGCTATAATACAGTGATAACACAGTAGTAATACAGCTATAATACAGTGATAACACAGTAGTAATACTGTGATAATACAGCTATAATACAGTGATAACACAGTAGTAATACAGCTATAATACAGCTATAATACAGTGATAACACAGTAGTAATACAGTAGTAATACAGTGATAACACAGTAGTAATACAGTGATAATACAGCTATAATACAGTGATAACACAGTAGTAATACAGTGATAATACAGCTATAATACAGTGATAACACAGTAGTAATACAGCTATAATACAGCTATAATACAGTGATAACACAGTAGTAATACAGCTATAATACAGTGATAACACAGTAGTAATTCAGTGATAATACAGCTATAATGCAGTGGTAAATCAGTGAAAATACAGCTATAATACAGCTATAATACAGTGATAATGCAGTGGTAAATCAGTGAAAATACAGCTATAATGCAGTGATAATACAGCTATAATACAGTGATAATACCGCTATAATACAGTGATAACACAGTAGTAATACAGTGATAATACAGCTAAAATACAGTGATAATACAGCTATAATACAGTGATAATACAGCTATAATACAGTGATAACACAGTGATAACACAGTGATAATACAGCTATAATACAGCTATAATACAGTGATAACACAGTAGTAATACAGTGATAATACGGCTATAATGCAGTGCTAATACAGTAGTAATACAGTGATAATACAGCTATAATACAGTGATAACACAGTAGTAATACAGTGATAATACAGCTATAATACAGTGATAATACAGTAGTAATACAGCTATAATGCAGTGCTAATACAGTAGTAATACAGTGATAATACAGCTATAATGCACTGATAATACAGTATTAATACAGTGATAATACAGCTATAATACAGCTATAATACAGTAGTAATACAGTGGTAATACAGTATTAATACAGTGATAATACAGCTATAATACAGTAGTAATACAGTGGTAATACAGTAGTAATACAGTGATAATACAGCTATAATGCACTGATAATACAGTATTAATACAGTGATAATACAGCTATAATACAGCTATAACACAGTAGTAATACAGTGGTAATACAGTATTAATACAGTGATAATACAGCTATAATACAGTAGTAATACAGTGGTAATACAGTAGTAATACAGAGATAATACAGTGGTGATTTGTTTAGCAAACTCTGCAATCACATGTGTGGTATAGAAACACCACTAACCAATCAAGTCTCCTCCTGGTTCACAGTTAGATTAAAGGGTATCTACACCCAAAAACGAAAATGTCTTATATTTTTCACACACCTCAAAAGTGGTCTGCTGGTGTGGTTTAAGCATTGCTGTGGACTTAGAACATCAAATTGTGTTGTTCCCCTAACAAAAAAAAGTGTTTTAGAGAGCAAAAATAAGAATTTTAACATGGAAAAGACCAGAAACCTAGAAAAACAGAACAGAGATTTGGGCAAAAAAGTGAAACAGATTGTATAGGCCCTATGTAACCCTGGTGAAAACCAAGCTATTCCTTATGCTCCAGGAAGCCTCGTTCTGTCACTCAGTCCTACACCAGCGATAGCCATTGTAAGGATGGGTTTAACTCCCAATGGTTAGAGTGGTAATGTGATTTATAGATCTGATCACCTTCACAGGTTTTTTCCTCTGTAGACACAACCTAATTAACCAACCCCTTGTCGACTCTGTTTAGACAGGTAAGGGTATGGTAGAAGGTGATTGGTGAATGCTGTGATATCCTTGGTTGGTTGGATTTCCTGTTTATTAGTAGGGAGAGGATGTTCTTTGTCTGAGGCAAGCTCTGTGTTGAATCACACTGTTTTTATTATGAGAGCACAGTGCACCAGCATCCAGTACAGTGTGTGTGTGTGAGTCAGAGACGTGCGGTGAGGTCTGAGGCCGGCGAGGACTTGATCGGTATCCATTTCAGTGCAGGAAATGTCCTCTCGATGGATGCTGTTGTCCACAGAGCCAGTCTTTCCCTTGATACCACTCAGATTAAAATGATCCTGTTATTTTCTGTCCCTTCCATTGATGTAAGTTTCTGAGACCAGGTGTTGGTCTTCCACCCCTTATCTACCCCCTGGTTCGCTAGAAAATCCAACTTTGAAAAGTGTTTCAGATGCAATATGTTAGCCATCCTGATCAGCTCACCGTTAGCTAGAAGTAATACGAACATGACGGCCAAAAGACCACAGATGACGTGTGACGTCGATAGGAAGGAGAGAGCTCTGCCTTTCCCATTACTTAACACGCACATGTATTATCTGAGTGCAATGAAAAGGAATGGGACATATTGACTCATAAAAGACAGGGAAGCTCTCTGCCTGCCTTTCGGTGTCCGTTAGCTGGCAGTATAAGGTGGGACATATTGACTCATAAAAGACAGGGAAGCTCTCTGCCTGCCTTTCGGCGTCCGTTAGCTGGCAGTATAAGGTGGGACATATTGACTCATAAAAGACAGGGAAGCTCTCTGCCTGCCTTTCGGTGTCCGTTAGCTGGCAGTATAAGGTGGGACATATTGACTCATAAAAGACAGGGAAGCTCTCTGCCTGCCTTTCGGTGTCCGTTAGCTGGCAGTATAAGGTGGGACATATTGACTCATAAAAGACAGGGAAGCTCTCTGCCTGCCTTTCGGTGTCCGTTAGCTGGCAGTATAAGGTGGGACATATTGACTCATAAAAGACAGGGAAGCTCTCTGCCTGCCTTTCGGTGTCCGTTAGCTGGCAGTATAAGGTGGGACATATTGACTCATAAAAGACAGGGAAGCTCTCTGCCTGCCTTTCGGTATCCGTTAGCTGGCAGTATAAGGTGGGACATATTGACTCATAAAAGACAGGGAAGCTCTCTGCCTGCCTTTCGGTGTCCGTTAGCTGGCAGTATAAGGTGGGACATATTGACTCATAAAAGACAGGGAAGCTCTCTGCCTGCCTTTCGGTGTCCGTTAGCTGGCAGTATAAGGTGGGACATATTGACTCCTAAAAGACAGGGAAGCTCTCGGCCTGCCTTTCGGTGTCCATTTGCTGGCAGTTTAAGGTGGAAATGCCAATTGTAGTTGAGGGACTGGAAAGGCAGGCACACAGCCAGGTTGCATTTCCCCAGACCACCACAAATTTGGGAAGTACTAGTTCTGAAATCAATTTTATCATGCAGGAAAAAATGAATGTGACAAGATGATTATTACATTTGTATATCTTTTTTTTTCATTACAGTTCTTTCTTCATTCATTTTCAAAGGGAAGGCACTGCATACTCTGACTGCACTTCACTGGTGTGTGTGTCTGTGTGTGCAGGTGTGTTTGTGTGAGAGAGCTGACTAAGACCAGGATATAAATAGTTATCCCCCACTTCTCCTTCTCTCCAGTTTATTGTTTCTGACTGCAAATATATATTTTTCTCTTCCTAACATACTTTCCTCTTTCTCATTCTACACCTTATCTATATTTCCCTTTAGTCCCCCCTCTTCTCTCCCTCAATTCTCTCTATTCCCCTTCCATATCCCTCTCATCCTGCCCTGCCCACTCTTCTCTCCTTTCCTACTCTCTTACCCCTCCCCTTCTTCCTCTCCCCTTCAGTGGTTCCCTGGCTATGTAGGAATGTGTCTTCAGGCTACAGGCCACTAATCAATTCCCTCCTGAGTCTGTCAGACCAGAGCAGACCAGAGCAGAGCAGACAAGGCCAGAGCGGACCAAGAGCAGACAAGAGCAGACCAGAGCAGAGCAGACCAGATCAGAGCAGACCAGAGAAGAGCAGACCAGAGAAGAGCAGACCAGACCAGAGTATACCATGGCAATGCAGAGCAGACCAGAGCAGACCAAAGCAGAGCAAATCAGACCAGAGCAGAGCAGATCAGAGCAGATCAGCAGACTCACTCCTCTACTGACAACTTCACTTCTCTCTCGCTCTCCTCCCCCTTTATCTCTCTCTCTCTCTCTCTCTCTCTCTCTCTCTCTCTCTCTCTCTCTCTCTCTCTCTCTCTCTCTCTCTCTCTCTCTCTCTCTCTCTCTCTCTCTCTCTCTCTCTCTCTCTCTCTCTCTCTCTCTCTCTCTCTCTCTCAACCAGTTGTTGGTTGGTGAGCGGACCCCAGATCTCACACTCATAAAGGGCAATGGGTTCTGTAACTGATTCAAGTATTTTCTATCCAGATCCCAATTGGTTGTCGAATATTTAAGGAACCTACCAGGTACAAACCTTAATCCATAACCTTGGGCACCCTCTTAAATATCATCCTGACCAACTTGCCCTTTAAACACAACTTTCCTGTCTTCAACCAGGATCTCAGCGATCACTGCCTCATGGCCTGCGTGCGTAAAGAGTCACTGTCAAATGCTCACAAAAACACTTCAGCGAGCAGGCCTTTCTAATCGAACTGGCCCGGGTATCCTGGAAGGATATTGACCTCATAACATCAGTAGAGGTTTCTCTTTAAAGGGCTTTCCTCGCCATCGTAAATAAGCATGCCCCTTTCAAGAAATGTATGTAAATGTAAATGTCCTTAACAATATCATACCCGCCATCGATAAAAGACAGTGCTGTGCAGCCGTCTTCATCGACCTGGCCAAGGCTTTCGACTCTGTCAATCACCATATTTTTATCGGCAGACTCAGTAGCCTCGGTTTTTCGGATGACTGCCTTGCCTGGTTCACCAATTACTTTGCAGACAGAGTTCAGTGTGTCAAATCGGAGGGCATGCTGTCCGGTCCTCTGGCAGTCTCTATGGGGGTGCCACAGGGTTCAATTCTCGGGCCGACTCTTTTCTCTGTATATACAGTATCGATGATGTTGCTCTTGCTGCGGGCGATTCCCTGATCCACCTCTACGCAGATGACACCATTCTATATACTTTCGGCCCGTCATTGGACACTGTGCAACACTCCTTCCGTGGCCTCCAACTGCTCTTAAACTCTAGTAAAACCAAATGCATGCTTTTCAACCGATCGCTGCCTGCACCCGCATGCCCGACTAGCATTACCACCCTAGATGGTTCCGACCTTGAATATGTGGACATCTATAAGTACCTAGGTGTCTGGCTAGACTGCAAACTCTCCTTCCAGACTCATATCAAACATCTCCAATTGAAAATCAAATCAAGAGTCGGCTTTCTATACCGCAATAAAGCCTCCTTCACTCACGCCGCCAAGCTTACCCTAGTAAAACGGACTATCCTACCGATCCTCGACTTCGGCGATGTCATCTACAAAATGGCTTCCAACACTCTACTCAGCAAACTGGATGCAGTTTATCACAGTGCCATCCGTTTTGTCACTAAAGCACCTTATACCACCCACCACTGAGACTTGTATGCTCTCGTCGGCTGGCCCTCGCTACATATTCGTCGCCAGACCCACTGGCTCCAGGTCATCTACAAGTCCATGCTAGGTAAAGCTCCGCCTTATCTCAGTTCACTGGTCACGATGGCAACACCCATCCGTAGCACGCGCTCCAGCAGGTGTATCTCACTGATCATCCCTAAAGCCAACACCTCATTTGGCCGCCTTTTGTTCCAGTACTCTGCTGCCTGTGGCTGGAACGAATTGCAAAAATCGCTGAAGTTGGAGACTTTTAACTCCCTCACCAACTTCAAACATCAGCTATCTGAGCAGCTAACCTATCGCTGCAGCTGTACATAGACTATTGGTAAATAGCCCACCCATTTTCACCTACCTCATCCCCATACTGTTTTTATTCAATTACTTTTCTGCTCTTTTGTACACCAATATCTCTACCTGTACATGACCATCTGATCATGTATCACTCCAGTGTTAATCTGCAAAATTGTAATTATTCGCCTACCTCCTCATGCCTTTTGCACACACTGTATATAGACTCCCCTTTTTTCTACTGTGTTATTGACTTGTTAATTGTTTACTCCATGTGTAACTCTGTGTTGTCTGTTCACACTGCTATGCTTTATCTTGGCCAGGTCGCAGTTGCAAATGAGAACTTGTTCTCAACTAGCCTACCTGGTTAAATAAAGGTGAAATAAAAAAATGGATAGCATGCGCAGGCTAGCGTAGCATTTAGCATTAGCATTCAGCAGGCAACATTTTCACAAAAAACAGAAAAACATTCAAATAAATTAATTTACCTTTGAAGAACTTCGGATGTTTTCAATGAGGAGACTCTCAGTTAGATAGCAAATGTTCAGTTTTTCCTGAAAGATTATTTGTGCAGGAGAAATCGCTCTGTTTTCTGCGCCATGTTTGGCTACCAAAAAACCCAGAAAATTCAGTCATCATAACTCCAAACTTTTTTCCAAATTAACTCCATAATATCGACTGAAACATGGTAAACGTTGTTTAGAATCAATCCTCAAGGTGTTTTTCACATATCTCTTCATGATATATCGTCTGTGGAAGTCTCCTCTCTCCTCTCAATCACTTGATGACTGCTTACAGTTTGTAGATTACGCAGCAATTTCAACAAAGGACACTGGGCGGACACCTGGTAAATGTAGTCTCTTATGGCCAATCTTCCAATGATATGCCTACAAATACGTCACAATGCTGCAGACACCTTGGAGAAACGATAGAAAGGGCAGGCTCATTCCTGGCGCATTCACAGCCATATAAGGAGACATTGGCAAACAGAGCCTCAAAAATCCTGCTCATTTCCTGTTTGAAGTTTCATCTTGGTTTCGCCTGTAGCATCAGTTCTGGGGCACTCACAGATAATATCTTTGCAGTTTTGGAAACGTCAGAGTGTTTTCTTTCCAAAGCTGTCAATTATATGCATAGTCACGCATCTTTTTGTGACAAAATATTGCGCTTAAAACGGGCACATTTTTTTTATCCAATAATGAAATAGCGTCCCAAATAGGTTGAAGAGGTTAACAAACCTCCAAACGATCTTCAATGCCATACAACACTCCTTCCGTGGCCTCCAAATGCTTTTAATTGCTAGTAAAACTAAATGCGTGCTCTTCAACTGATTGTTGCACTTATTGATAAAACCAGTGACTGATGTGATGTACTCAATGCCATCGGAAGAATTCCGGAACATGTTCCAGTCTGTGATAGCTGTAACGGCTGTTGGAAGGAGGACCAAGGTGCTGCGTGGTACGTGTTCATCTTTATTATTTGAACTGAACACTGATTAACTAAAAAACAACGAAAGGAACGAACAAAACCGAAACAGTTCTGTCTGGTGCAGAAAGACACAAAACAGAAAACAACTACCCATACCACACAAGTGGAAAAGGCTACCTAAGTATGGTTCTCAATCAGAGACAATGATAGACAGCTGCCTCTGATTGAGAACCACACCCGGCCAAACACACAGAAATAGAAAACATAGAATCCACAACATAGAATGCCCACCCCAACTCACACCCTGACTAAACCAAAATAGAGACATAAAATATCTAAGGTCAGGGCGTGACAATAGAAAAACAGTCCTGTAGTTTAGCATTGGCTTCATCTGACCACTTTTTATAGACCAAATCACTGGTGCTTCCTGCTTTAATTTTAGCTTGTAAGCAGGAATCAGGAGGATAGAGTTGTGGTCGGATTTACCAAATTGGGTGCGAAGGAGATCTTTTTACTCATATCTGTGTGTGGAGTACAGGTGCCCTAGAATTGTTTTCCCTCTGGTTGCACATTTAACATACGACTGGCCATGCTTTCCACCTGGCTATCCCTAACTCGGCCCAACAGCCCACTGTATGTAGACTTTTCGTTTTCTTTTGTTCTACTGTGTAATTGACTGTATGTTTTGTTTATTCCATGTGTAACTCTGTGTTGTTGTATGTGCCGAATTGCTACGCTTTATCTTGGCCAGGTCGCAGTTGCAAATGAAAACTTGTCCTCAACTAGCCTACCTGGTTAAATAAATGTGAAATAAAAAAATAAAAAACATGCTGATAGAAATGTGGTAAAACTGATTTAAGTTTCCCTGCATTAAAGTATCCGGCCACTAGGAGCGCCGCCTCTGGGTGAGTGGTTTCCTGTTTGCTTATTTCCTTATACAGCTTACAGAGTGCCCTCTTAGTGCCAGCATCTGCCAGCATCTGTCTGTTGTGGTCAATAAACAGCCACGAAAAGTATAGCTGAATACCCTCTAGGCAAGGGTTTGGCTTGCAATATATCACAATATACTCTACATCAGGCGAGCAAAATCTAGAGACTTCTTTAGATTTCATGCACCAGCTGTTGTTTACAAACTGCTCTGCAAAAAAACAGGGATGTCAGCCCTGTCGGGTGCTTGGAGAATGTCCTGTGTTTCCTGCTTGTTGTGGAAAACATCTTTGTCTAATCCGAGGTGAGTGATTGATGTCCTTATATCCAGAAGCTCTTTTTTTTGCAGAAACATTATGTACAAAATAACGTTAAAAACCCCCACATAATAGCAGAATTGGTTGGGCGCCTGTAAAAATGCTGTAATTTCTTTCGGTGCCAGTTTCTTGTGCAGATGATGCACATCATAATCTGCACATCTATCACTCCTCTATGGCTTATTTATTGCCTTACCTCCCTGCTCTTCTACATTTGCACATAGACTTCTCTATTGCGTTATTGACTGTATGTTTGTTTGTGTTACTCTGTGTTGTTTTGTCGCACTGCTTTGCTTTATCTTGGCCAGGTCGCAGTTGTAAATGAGGTACTTGTTCTCAACTGGCCTACCTGGTTAAATAAAGGTGAAATAAATAAAATACAAATTAAGTTCCTCTTGATGCCATAGGAGGTCCTTCTTGCATTGTCTCTCAGATCGTTCACAGCTTTGTGGAAGTTACCTGTGGTGCTGATGTTTAGGCTGAAGTATGTATAGTGGAATTTGTATGTCAGTATGTCAAAATGGAATTTGTATTTGTGGTCCTGGCAACTGGAACTTTTTCATAATTTTGTCTTGCTGAGATTTGCTATCAGGGCCCAGGTCTGGCAGAATATGTGCAGAAGATGTAGGTGCTGCTGTGGGCCCTCCTTGGTTGGGGACAGAAGCACCAGATCACCAGCAAACAGTAGACATTTGACTTCAGATTCTAGTAGGGTGAGGCCAGGTGCTGCAGACTGTTCTAATGCTCTCGCCAATTTGTTGATATATATGTTGAAGACGGTGGGGCTTAAGCTGCATCATTGTCTTACCCCCATGGCCTTGTGGAAAGAATTGTTTTGTTTTTTGACAATTTTAATTTTAATGTCTTGTGTTTTTCCCCCAACACCACGTTTCATCAATTTGTATAGCAGACCCTCATGCCAAAGTAATCTTTTTTTTAATCAACAAAGAACAGTTTGCCTTGATTTTGGTTTGATTGTGTCAATTAGGGTGTGCAGGGTGAATATATGGTCTGTCGTATGGTAATTTGGTAAAAAGCCAATTTAACATGTGAGTCTGCTGTTAATGATAGTTGAGAGGATTTTCCCAAGGTTGCTGTTGACTCATTCAACAGGAGGTTATTGGGGTCAAATTAGTCTCCACTTTTGTGGATTGGGGTGATCAGTCCTCAGTTCCAAATATTGGGGAAGATAACAGGGCTAAGCATAATGTTAAAAAGTTTAAGTATAGCCAATTGGAATGTGTGGTCTGTATATTTTATCATTTCATTGAGGGTTTGTATTTTGCCCTGTAGTTCATTCAATGTAATTGGAGAATCCAGTGGGTTCTGTTAATCTTTAATAGTTGATTCTAAGATTTGTATTTGTTCATAGATATGTTTTTGCTAATTGTTCTTTGTTATAGAGCCAAACATATTGGAGAAGTGTTTTATCCATAGATCTCTGTTTTGGATAGACAACTCTTTGTGTTGTTCATTGTTTAGTGTTTTCCAATTTTCCCTGAAGTGTTTGGATTCTTCAATTACATTGAGTTCCTTCTTTTTCCGCAGTGTATTTCTGTATTGTTTTAGTGATTCACCATAGTGACGGCGTAGACTCAGGTTTTCTGGGTCTCTATATTTTTGGTTGGACAGGTTTCTCTATTTCTTTCTTAGATTGTTGCATTCTTCATCAAACCATGTCATTGTGGTATTTTTTTCTTCTGGTTTTCTGTTTTACAATTTTAGATTTGAATAGGAAGCTGAGAGGTCAAACATACTGTTAAGATGTTCTACTGCCAAGTTTACACCTTCACTATTACAGTGGAACATTTTGTCCAGGATGTTGTCTACAGGGGATTGCATTTGTTGCCTAATTGTTTTTGTTAGGTTTCCACACTACTTTCCTTCCGTCTATAGCATTTATTAATATTATTCAGTTCCTTTGGCAAGCATCCCGGAGTCACTGTTGATGTTGAGACTGGTGTTTTGTGGGTGCTATTTAATGAAGTTGCCAGTTGAGGACTTGTGAGGCATCTGTTTCTCAAACTAGACACTCAAATGTACTTGTTCTCTTTCTCAGTTGTGCACCTGGGCCTCCCACTCCTCTTTCTATTCTGGTTAGAGCCAGTTTGCACTGTTATGTGAAGGGAGTAATACACAGCGTTGTATGAGATCTTTAGTTTCTTGGCAATTTCTCACATGGAATAGCCTTCATTTCTCAGAACAAGAATAGACTGACGAGTTTCAGAAGAAAGTTATTTGTTTCTGGCCATTTTGAGCCTGTAATCGAACCCACAAATGCTGATGCTCCAGATACTCAACTAGTCGAAAGAAGGCGACTTTTATTGCTTCTTTAATCAGCACAACTGTTTTCAGCTGTGCTAACATAATTGCAAAGGTTTTTCTAATGATCAATTAGTGTTTATCAACTTTGATTAGCTAACACAACGTGCCGTTGGAATACAGGAGTGATGGTTGCTGATAATGGGCCAACATTAACAATGTCTACACTGTATTTCTGATCAATTTGATGTTATGTGTACATACCCAACGTGCGACAGAGCTGCAGGAGTTGTGACACATGTTTGTTGGGTATGGTGTCATAGTTGTGTCTAGGGGCCATATTGGGGGGGGGGGGGTACTGTCACCTCCAGGTAGGTGTGTGTCCCCTTGTGTGGTGAGGGTGTCAGGTTCTTGCCCAGTTTTAGCCTAGCATTTAGGTCACCAGAGACTAGTACATATCCCTGAGCCTGGAAATGATTGATTTCCCCCTCCAGGATGGAGAAGCTGGCTTCATTAAAGTATGGAGATTCTAGTGGGGGATATAGGTAGCACACAGGAGGACATTTTTCTCTGTTCATTTTTCTCTAATTTCCTTTTACATGTCTAGCCAAATGTCAAATGTTCCTGTTTTTGTTAATTTAATAGAGTGAGTTAGGTCTGCTCCATACAAAATTAAGCATACCCCCTGAGTCCATTCCCTGTTTCACACCTGGTAGTTTGATCGATAGGATACCAGCTCTCTGTAACCTAGAGTGCAACCAGTGGGTCTATCTCCTCTATACTATTCTTCTTGTAGGATGACAATGTCTGTATTTCTGATATATTTGGCGAAATCCAGGTTCCTACTCTTTAGATCAAAGGCAGAAGACCCCAGGAATTGGATATTTCAAGATGAGATAGTGAAGCCTTTTTGTTCCATAAAGTGTCCAATGTTGTTAGTCGTGTGGTATGGCCTCAGGCCAGTAAGTGTGAGCAGAGTCTGCTGAGCATCTGGTACATGCCATTGCCTTGGGCTAGTGTAAGAGGGGTGGTTGGGCCTGTTTGCCTGCTCACGGCCTAGGCATATGTGTGATTTCATGTTGAGGCCCTCTTTGTGAGAGTGGGGGTAATAGGGTGGGCAGGAGGGGCATAGGACTTGGGGGGGGGGGGGTTGATTGGTTGAGGTGGAGGTCTGGATGTGGCTGGTGGTGCGGTGGTCTGGATGTAGGTCCTCTCGGCATGGGTCCTCGATGTGTAGGTCTGGGGGGTCTGGATCTAGATCCTCTCTGCATGGGTCCTCTATGTGCAGGTCTGGGGGGTCTGGATGTAGGTCCTCTCGGCATGGGTCCTCTATGTGTAGGTCCTCTCGGCATGGGTCCTCTATGTGTAGGTCCTCTCTGCATGGGTCCAATATGTGTAGGTCTATGTATAGGTCTGGGGGATCTGGATGTAGGTCCTCTCGGCGTGGGTCCTCTATGTGTAGGTCCTCTCGGCGTGGGTCCTCTATGTGTAGGTCCTCTCGGCGTGGGTCCTCTATGTGTAGGTCCTCTCGGCGTGGGTCCTCTATGTGTAGGTCCGGGGAGGTCTGGGAAAGTGTTTATTGATCTGTTGCTCCTGTGTGAGGCGTTGGGGCTGCGGTTGAGTGTGAATGTGATGTCCTTTAGGGTCCGGGCGAAGGTGGGCACTGCTGCCTTGTATAGGTGGACCTGGTCGTAAAGGCTGTTCAAGTCATGGGTGGAGTGGTGGGCCAGGTAAATGTTTGGTTTGAGTGACACGCATGTGAAATACTCACGTTTACCCGCTGTATGGTTGCAGGGTGGAAGTATTTTCGTGGCAGCAGGGTAGAGAACCTCTCTCTCTCTCTCTCTCTCTCTCTCTCTCTCTCTCTCTCTCTTCCTTCCCCTTTTCCCTCTCTCTCTTGCTCTCAATCTCTTTCAGGCTCCACCCCAGTTTCTCTCTGTCTGTATCCTATTGACATGACCAATTTTCTCATTTTTGCATTGATATATTAATCCATCTCCCTTTAGCTTTTCTCAATGTCAGCTTGTTCACTTTCAGCCCCTGGCTTCTCTTCTTCCTGCTATCTCTCTCCTTCTCTCTCATTATGTCAATTTTATCTAATTTCATCTCTCCCTCCCTAACTCCTTTCCTCCCTCTTCCTCCCTCTCTATTTACTCTCTCCCTCGATCTCTCTCTCAGCCTCACTCGATCACTCAATATGCACTTTCACAAGTCGACTGAGTCATTCTCTGAATCTAGCTGAAGGCTCCACTGCTCCCTTCAGAAGCCTGGATTTAGAATTTTGGAAAATTGATAGGTGGCAGGTGGGACATGTCAATGCATCTTCTCAATGCATCTTCTCAATGCATCTTCTCAATGCATCGTCTCAATGCATCGTCTCAATACATCGTCTCAATGCATCGTCTCAATGCATCGTCTCAATGCATCGTCTCAATGCATCGTCTCAATACATCGTCTCAATGCATCGTCTCAATACATCGTCTCAATACATCGTCTCAATACATCGTCTCAATACATCGTCTCAATGCATCGTCTCAATGCATCGTCTCAATACATCGTCTCAATGCATCGTCTCAATACATCGTCTCAATGCATCGTCTCAATACATCATCTCAATGCATCGTCTCAATGCATCGTCTCAATGCATCGTCTCAATGCATCGTCTTAATGCATCGTCTCAATGCATCTTCTCAATGCTCATTTTGGCCAAAACACTTGCAGAATCGAGTGATCACTACCGAACACAACAGCAACTGGCCAATTGATAAAGGTTTGAGATTCAGCCTATCTGTGTTTTGGGAAGCAGAGGGAGGTTGTAGTTTGTTTTGATGGCTTGGTATAGATAGGATTGGGGACTGAGGAGAGGAGAGGGCTTGTGAGTGAGCAGAGCGAGCTTTCCTAGCAGCCCATAAGAGCAGATAACTGTTCATGAATTAAATCTGCGAGGAGAGGAGAAAATAGAGGAAGGGAGGGGAGGGGAGGGGAAAGGGTGGATGAGAGAAGGGAGGTATGAACGACAGGAGGGGAGGGGAGAGGAGGGGAGGGGAGGGGAAAGGGTGGATGAGAGAAGGGAGGTATGAACGACAGGAGGGGAGGGGAGGGGAGGGAAAGGGTGGATGAGAGAAGGGAGGTATGAACGACAGGGGGGAGGGGAGAGGAGGGGAGGGGAGGGGAAAGGGTGGATGAGAGAAGGGAGGTATGAACGACAGGAGGGGAGGGGAGGGGAGGGGAAAGGGTGGATGAGAGAAGGGAGGTATGAACGACAGGAGGGGAGGAAAAGATAGACGATGAGAGGAAATGACACCAAAGGGAAATAAGAGGGCAGGCAGGTAAAGGAAGGCTGGTGAGTGATGGACTCGGGTCAGAAAAGCAGGACTTTTCTCCTCAACCCACTTTGTCTCTTGACCCAGAGGACCAGAAGACTGAATGAATTAAAGCTGAACAGAACTCCTGTGCGAGAGGGAGGGAGGGTTGGAGGGATGTCTATGTTTAAGAATGGGAAAGTCCCATAATTACATTACATGTGGAAGCATGCCATGAGAACTACTGTACAATGGAGGACTGATAACAAGATGTTGTTGACACAGTAAGTAAGGGAACATTTAAAAGCCAGTGTGTCTGTCTTGTTTAGTTTAGGAAAGGGCATCATTTGGCAGGCTTGGTGAAAAATTGTCTGTCTGTCTTGCTCCCTCTCTCTCTCTGTCATTCTACCTCCCTCTCTGTCTTAGTCCTTCTCTCTCCCTCCCTTTCTCTCTCAGTCCGTCTCCCTCCATCTATATCTTAGTCATTCTCTCTCCCTCCCTCCCTCTCTGTCTTAGTCCTTCTCTCTCCCTCCCTCTCTGTCTTAGTCCTTCTCTCTCTCTCCCTCTCTGTCTTAGTCATTCTCTCTCTCTCTCTCTCTCTCTCTCTCTCTCTCTCTCTCTCTCTCTCTCTCTCTCTCTCTCTCTCTCTCTCTCTGTCTTAGTCCTTCTCTCTCTCTCTCTCTGTCTTAGTCCTTCTCTCTCACTCCCTCTCTGTCTTAGTCCTTCTCTCTCCCTCCCTCTCTGTCTTAGTCCTTCTCTCTCCCTCCCTCTCTGTCTTAGTCCTTCTCTCTCCGTATCTCTCTGTCTTAGTCCTTCTCTCTCCCTCCCTCTCTGTCTTAGTCCTTCTCTCCCCCTCCCTCTCTGTCTTAGTCCTTCTCTCTCCTTCCCTCTCTGTTTTAGTCCTTCTCTCTCCTTCCCTCTCTGTCTTAGTCCTTCTCTCTCCTTCCCTCTCTGTCTTAGTCCTTCTCTCTCACTCCCTCTCTGTCTTAGTCCTTCTCTCTCACTCCCTCTCTGTCTTAGTCCTTCTCTCTCACTCCCTCTCTGTCTTAGTCCTTCTCTCTCACTCCCTCTCTGTCTTAGTCCTTATCTCTCCTTCCCTCTCTGTCTTAGTCCTTCTCTCCTTCCCTCTCTGTCTTAGTCCTTCTCTCTCCTTCCCTCTCTGTCTTAGTCCTTCTCTCTCCTTCCCTCTCTGTCTTAGTCCTTCTCTCTCCTTCCCTCTCTGTCTTAGTCCTTCTCTCTCCTTCCCTCTCTGTCTTAGTCCTTCTCTCTCCCTCCCTCTCTGTCTTAGTCCTTCTCTCTCCCTATCTCTCTGTCTTAGTCCTTCCCTCATCCTATCTCTCTGTCTTAGTCATTCTCTAGCCCTCCCTCTCTGTCTTAGTCCTTCTCTCTTCCTATCTCTCTGTCTTAGTCCTTCTCTCTCCCTCTCTGTCAAAAATGTGTATTTGCCCCTCTTTACAAAGTTCCAGCCAAACAAACAGCCAGAGGGTCCTGGGGAGATAGAATTAGTGGCTGGGTAGAGGCTGGGTAGTGGCTGGGTAGTTGCTGGGTAGTTGCTGTATCCGGCTGGGTGGTGGCTGGGTAGTGGCTGTATCCCGGCTGGGTAGTGGCTGGGTGGTGGCTTTTTACCAGCAGGGTAGTGGCTGTATAACGGCTGGGTATTGGCTGTATTCCGGCTGGGTAGTGGCTGGGTAGTGGCTGGGTAGTGGCTGTATCGCGGCTGGGTAGTGGCTGGGTAGTGGCTGTATCCCGGCTGGGTAGTGGCTGGGTAGTGGCTGTATCCCGGCTGGGTAGTGGCTGTATTTTTGTTATTTTTTAAATTTTATTTTACCTTTATTTAACTAGGCAAGTCAGTTAAGAACAAATTCTTACTTTCAATGACGGCCTAGGAACAGTGGGTTAACTGCCTGTTCAGGGGCAGAACGACAGATTTGTACCTTGTCAGCTTGGGAGTTTGAACTTGAAACCTTCCAGTTACTAGACCAACGCTCTAACCACTAGGCTACCCTGCCGCCCCCTTCCGAATGGGTAGTGGCTGGGTAGTGGCTGGGTAGTGGCTGGGTAGTGGCTGGGTAGTGGGGGTATCCCGGCTGGGTAGTGGCTGGGTAGTGGCTGGGTAGTGGCTGGGTAGTGGGGGTATCCCGGCTGGGTAGTGGCTGGGTAGTGGGAGTATCCCGGCTGGGTAGTGGCTGGGTAGTGGCTGGGTAGAGGCTTGGTAGTGGCTGTATACCAGCTGGGTAGTGGCTGGGTAGTGGCTGTATACCGGCTGGGTAGTGGCTGTATACCGGCTGGGTAGTGGCTGTATACCGGCTGGGTAGTAGCTGGGTAGAGGCTGGGTAGAGGCTGTATACCGGCTGGGTAGTGGCTGTATACCGGCTGGTTAGTGGCAGTATACCGGCTGGGTAGTGGCTGTATACCGGCTGGGTAGTAGCTGGGTAGAGGCTGGGTAGAGGCTGTATACCGGCTGGGTAGAGGCTGTATACCGGCTGGGTAGAGGCTGTATACCGGCTGGGTAGTGGCTGTATACCGGCTGGGTAGTGGCTGTATACCGGCTGGGTAGTGGCTGGGTAGAGGCTGGGTAGTGGCTGGGTAGTGACTGGGTAGAGGCTGGGTAGTGGCTGTATACCGGCTGGGTAGTGGCTGGGTAGTGGCTGGGTAAAGGCTGGGTAGTGGCTTGGTAGTGGCTGGGTAAAGGCTGGGTAGTGGCTGGGTAAAGGCTGGGTAGTGGCTGGGTATTGACTGGGTAGTGGCTGGGTAGTGGGGGTATCCCGGCTGGGTAGTGGCTGGGTAGTGGGAGTATCCCGGCTGGGTAGTGGCTGGGTAGTGGCTGGGTAGAGGCTTGGTAGTGGCTGTATACCAGCTGGGTAGTGGCTGGGTAGTGGCTGTATACCGGCTGGGTAGTGGCTGTATACCGGCTGGGTAGTGGCTGTATACCGGCTGGGTAGTAGCTGGGTAGAGGCTGGGTAGAGGCTGTATACCGGCTGGGTAGTGGCTGTATACCGGCTGGTTAGTGGCAGTATACCGGCTGGGTAGTGGCTGTATACCGGCTGGGTAGTAGCTGGGTAGAGGCTGGGTAGAGGCTGTATACCGGCTGGGTAGAGGCTGTATACCGGCTGGGTAGAGGCTGTATACCGGCTGGGTAGTGGCTGTATACCGGCTGGGTAGTGGCTGTATACCGGCTGGGTAGTGGCTGTATACCGGCTGGGTAGTGGCTGGGTAGAGGCTGGGTAGTGGCTGGGTAGTGACTGGGTAGAGGCTGGGTAGTGGCTGTATACCGGCTGGGTAGTGGCTGGGTAGTGGCTGGGTAAAGGCTGGGTAGTGGCTTGGTAGTGGCTGGGTAAAGGCTGGGTAGTGGCTGGGTAAAGGCTGGGTAGTGGCTGGGTATTGACTGGGTAGAGGCTGGGTAGTGACTGGTTAGTGACTGGTTAGTGACTGGGTAGTGGCTGGGTAGCGGCTGGTTGGTGGCTGGGTAGTGCCTGGGTAGTGGCTGGGTAGTGGGGGTATCCCGGCTGGGTAGTGGCTGGGTAGTGGTTGGGTAGTGACTGGGTAGTGACTGGGTAGTGGCTGTATACCGGCTGAGTAGTGGCTGTATACCGGCTGGGTAGTGGCAGTATACCGGCTGGGTAGTGGCTGTATACCGGCTGGGTAGTGGCTGTATACCGGCTGGGTAGTGGCTGGGTAGTGGCTGGGTAGAGGCTGGGTAGTGGCTGGGTAGTGGCTGGGTAGAGGCTGGGTAGTGGCTGTATACCGGCTGGGTAGTGGCTGGGTAGTGGCTGGGTAGTGGCTGGGTAAAGGCTGGGTAGTGGCTTGGTAGTGGCTGGGTAAAGGCTGGGTAGTGGCTGGGTAAAGGCTGGGTAGTGGCTGGGTATTGACTGGGTAGAGGCTGGGTAGTGACTGGTTAGTGACTGGGTAGTGGCTGGGTAGCGGCTGGGTAGCGGCTGGTTGGTGGCTGGGTAGTGCCTGGGTAGTGGCTGGGTAGTGGGGGTATCCCGGCTGGGTAGTGGCTGGGTAGTGGCTGGGTAGTGGCTGGGTAGTGGTTGGGTAGTGACAGGGTAGTGACTGGGTAGTGGCTGGGTAGTGGCTGGGTAGTGGCTGTATACCGGCTGGGTAGTGGCTGTATACCGGCTGGGTAGTGGCTGTATACCGGCTGGGTAGTGGCAGTATACCGGCTGGGTAGTGGCAGTATACCGGCTGGGTAGTGGCTGTATACCGGCTGGGTAGTGGCTGGGTAGAGGCTGGGTAGAGGCTGTATACCGGCTGGGTAGAGGCTGTATACCGGCTGGGTAGAGGCTGTATACCGGCTGGGTAGTGGCTGTATACCGGCTGGGTAGTGGCAGTATACCGGCTGGGTAGTGGCTGTATACCGGCTGGGTAGAGGCTGTATACCGGCTGGGTAGTGGCAGTATACCGGCTGGGTAGTGGCTGGGTAGTGGCTGGGTAAAGGCTGGGTAGTGGCTTGGTAGTGGCTGGGTAAAGGCTGGGTAGTGGCTGGGTAAAGGCTGGGTAGTGGCTGGGTATTGACTGGGTAGAGGCTGGTTAGTGACTGGTTAGTGACTGGGTAGTGGCTGGGTAGCGGCTGGTTGGTGGCTGGGTAGTGCCTGGGTAGTGGCTGGGTAGTGGGGGTATCCCGGCTGGGTAGTGGCTGGGTAGTGGCTGGGTAGTGGTTGGGTAGTGACAGGGTAGTGACTGGGTAGTGGCTGGGTAGTGGCTGGGTAATGGCTGTATACCGGCTGAGTAGTGGCTGTATACCGGCTGGGTAGTGGCAGTATACCGGCTGGGTAGTGGCTGTATACCGGCTGGGTAGTGGCTGTATACCGGCTGGGTAGTGGCTGGGTAGTGGCTGGGTAGAGGCTGGGTAGTGGCTGGGTAGTGGCTGGGTAGAGGCTGGGTAGTGGCTGTATACCGGCTGGGTAGTGGCTGGGTAGTGGCTGGGTAGTGGCTGGGTAAAGGCTGGGTAGTGGCTTGGTAGTGGCTGAGTAAAGGCTGGGTAGTGGCTGGGTAAAGGCTGGGTAGTGGCTGGGTATTGACTGGGTAGAGGCTGGGTAGTGACTGGTTAGTGACTGGGTAGTGGCTGGGTAGCGGCTGGGTAGCGGCTGGTTGGTGGCTGGGTAGTGCCTGGGTAGTGGCTGGGTAGTGGGGGTATCCCGGCTGGGTAGTGGCTGGGTAGTGGCTGGGTAGTGGCTGGGTAGTGGTTGGGTAGTGACAGGGTAGTGACTGGGTAGTGGCTGGGTAGTGGCTGGGTAGTGGCTGTATACCGGCTGGGTAGTGGCTGTATACCGGCTGGGTAGTGGCTGTATACCGGCTGGGTAGTGGCAGTATACCGGCTGGGTAGTGGCAGTATACCGGCTGGGTAGTGGCTGTATACCGGCTGGGTAGTGGCTGGGTAGAGGCTGGGTAGAGGCTGTATACCGGCTGGGTAGAGGCTGTATACCGGCTGGGTAGAGGCTGTATACCGGCTGGATAGTGGCTGTATACCGGCTGGGTAGTGGCAGTATACCGGCTGGGTAGTGGCTGTATACCGGCTGGGTAGAGGCTGTATACCGGCTGGGTAGTGGCAGTATACCGGCTGGGTAGTGGCTGTATACCGGCTGGGTAGTGGCTGTATACCGGCTGGGTAGTGGCTGGGTAGTGGCTGGGTAGTGGCTGGGTAGAGGCTGGGTAGTGGCTGGGTAGTGACTGGGTAGAGGCTGGGTAGTGGCTGTATACCGGCTGGGTAGTGGCTGGGTAGTGGCTGGGTAGTGGCTGGGTAGTGGCTTGGTAGTGGCTGGGTAAAGGCTGGGTAGTGGCTGGGTAAAGGCTGGGTAGTGGCTGGGTATTGACTGGGTAGAGGCTGGGTAGTGACTGGTTAGTGACTGTGTAGTGACTGGTTAGTGACTGGGTAGTGGCTGGGTAGCAGCTGGTTGGTGGCTGGGTAGTGCCTGGGTAGTGGCTGGGTAGTGGGGGTATCCCGGCTGGGTAGTGGCTGGGTAGTGGCTGGGTAGTGGTTGGGTAGTGACAGGGTAGTGGCTGGGTAGTGGCTGGGTAGTGGCTGGGTAGTGGCTGGGTAGTGGCTGGGTAAAGACTGGGTAGTGGCTTGGTAGTGGCTGGGTAAAGGCTGGGTAGTGGCTGGGTAGTGGCTGGGTATTGACTGGGTAGAGGCTGGGTAGTGACTGGTTAGTGACTGGGTAGTGGCTGGGTAGCGGCTGGGTAGCGGCTGGTTGGTGGCTGGGTAGTGCCTGGGTAGTGACTGGGTAGTGGGGGTATCCCGGCTGGGTAGTGGCTGGGTAGTGGCTGGGTAGTGGTTGGGTAGTGACAGGGTAGTGGCTGGGTAGTGGCTGGGTAGTGACTGGGTAGTGCTGGGTAGTGGCTGGGTAGTGGCTGGGTAGTGGCTGGGTAATGGCTGGGTAGTGACTGGGTAGTGGCTGGGTGGCGGCTGGGTAGCGGCTGGGTAGCGACTGGGTAGCAGGCTGGGTAGTGACTGGGTAGTGGCTGGGTAGCGGCTGGGTGGCGGCTGGGTAGCGGCTGGGTAAAGGCTGGGTAGTGGCTGGGTATTGATTGGGTAGTGACTGGGTAGTGCCTGGGTAGCGGCTGGGTAGTGCCTGTATCCCGGCTGGGTAGTGGCTGGGTAGTGGCAGGGTAGTGACTGGGTAGTGGCTGGGTAGTGGCTGGGTAGTGGCTGGGTATCGACTGGGTAGTGACTGGGTAGTGACTGGGTAGTGGCTGGGTAGTGGCTGGGTAGTGGCTGGGTAGTGGCTGGGTAGTGGCTGTGTAGCGGCTGGGTAGCGGCTGGGTAGCGACTGGGTAGCGGCTGGGTAGCGGCTGGGTAGCGGCTGGGTAGCGGCTGGGTATTGACTGGGTATTGACTGGGTAGTGACTGGGTATCGGCTGGGTAGTGACTGGGTAGCGGCTGGGTGGCGGCTGGGTAGTGACGGGGTAGTGACTGGGTAGCAGGCTGGGTAGTGACTGGGTAGCGGCTGGGTAGCGGCTGGGTAGCGGCTGGGTAGCGGCTGGGTAGCGCCTGGGTAGCGGCTGGGTAGTGCCTGTATCCCGGCTGGGTAGTGGCTGTGTAGTGGCTGTGTAGTGCTTGGGTAGCGACTGGGTATCGACTGGGTATCGGCTGGGTAGTGCCTGGGTAGTGCCTGGGTATCGACTGGGTAGTGCTGGGTAGTGCTGGGTAGTGGCTGGGTAGTGGCTGGGTAGTGCCTGGGTAATGACTGGGTTTCGACTAGGTAGTGACTGGGTAGTGACTGGGTAGCGGCTGGGTAGTGGCTGGGTATTGACTGGATAGTGACTGGGTATCGGCTGGGTAGTGGCTGGGTAGCGGCTGGGTGGCGGCTGGGTAGTGGCTGGGTAGTGACTGGGTAGCAGGCTGGGTAGTGACTGGGTAGTGGCTGGGTAGCGGCTGGGTGGCGGCTGGGTAGCGGCTGGGTAGCGGCTGGGTAGTGGCTGGGTAGAGGCTGGGTAGTGGCTGTATACCGGCTGGGTAGTGGCAGGGTATTGACTGGGTAGTGACTGGGTATCGACCAGGTAGTGGCTGGGTATCGACTGGGTCGTGGCTGGGTAGTGACTGGGTATCGACTGGGTAGTGGCTGGGTAGTGACTGGGTATCGACTGGGTAGTGGCTGGGTCGTGGCTGGGTCGTGGCTGGGTATCGACTGGGTCCTGGCTGGGTAGTGATTGGGTAGTTTATAAACACATATGAACTCCCTCCAAAACCACTCTCAATCAAAAATATGACCTTTCTCATGTCTTTAATTGATCATAGGTTGATTAGGTAACACTTCCCAAAGAATAATACTCTTCATAACAAAGCAGAACTTTTATTAACCCACCTTTTACTGACTACAGTGTAGTAGGTGATCACAGAGGGGCGGTTAGGAGTTGTCTGTTTGTCAGCTTGCCTGTCTGGGTGTGTCAGTGTAGCTCCACCACTACTTTATCTCTCTCCCCAGTGATAGCCTAATCACAATATCTTTATATACCCTCCTCCAACCCAGGAAACACACACACTCTCTGTCTCTCTGTCTCTCTGTCTATCTCTGTCTCTCTCTCTGTCTCTCTCTCTGTCTCTCTCTCTGTCTCTCTCTGTCTCTCTCTCGCTCTCTCTCGCTCTCTCTCTCAGCCAGTGTAGTAGGGCAGGTCTGATAAGGTAAGTGGATGTTGTGGAGATTTGTTCTAATCATGACTTTGGTTCCCTAATGCCTCACTTCAATGTCCACTCTCTCAATCTCCATAATAAATATGACTGCTCTCTTAGATACCAGACAGCCTGGCCACACACACACACACACACACACACACACACACACACACACACACACACACACACACACACACACACACACACACACACACACACACACACACACACACACACACACACACACACACACACACACACACACACACACACACACACATTTTTACCATCTCTAGGTTGTGTGTTGATGTTGTGATTATAGAGAGTGTTTAAGGTTGAGGATGAGTCATCCACACGCTCATGCTCACACACAGGTCCTAATCTAAATAGTGATTGACAAATGAAAAAGGCTCCTCTCTCCCTCTTGCTCTGTGCAGGTCTCCCTCCCTCCCCCTCTCTCTTCATCCCTCTTCCTCTCCCTTGCTCGCTCTCCTTCTCTCACAGTCTACCCCCCCCCCCCTCTCTCTCTCTCTCTCTCTCTCTGTGTCTCTCTCTCTCTCTCTCTCTGTGTCTCTCTCTCTCTCTGTGTCTCTCTCTCTCTCTGTGTCTCTCTACATCTCTCTCCCCATGTAACATACCAAGAGCCATGGATTGGTAAATCAATTCTGTTCTGCTGTATTTTTAACATCTAGGTAGAGGTGGTAGAGGAGAAGAGGAGGGGAGGAGGAGAGAAGGAAATAATAATAGAATGAGGAGAGGAGGAGAGAGTGAAAGAAGAAGAGATTGAGATGAAGGGAGGAGAGGAGGGGAAAAGGAGGAGAGAAGGAGAGAAGGAGGGGAGAAGAGAACGAGAGGAGGAGAAAAGGAGATGAGGAGGGGAGTTAAAGAGTGGATGAGAAAAGGAAGAAGGGGAGGAGAGAAGGAGGGGAGGAGGAAGGGAGAAGAGAAGAAGAGGGGAGGAGGACGGGAGGAAAGGAGGAGAAGATGAGAGGAAGGGAGGAGGAGAGAACAAGCCCCAAATAGAGGGTCTTCAAAAATATATATCTATATCTGCCTCCCCCCTCTCTCGTCAATTTTAGGGGCTTTATTGGCATGGGAAATTTTCATTGCCGAGCAAAGTGAAATAGATAATAAACAAAAGTGAAATAAACAATAAAAAAATGTACAGTAACATTACATTACAAAGAATTGAGACATTTCAAATGTCATGTTATATCTATATACAGGGTTGGAATGATGTACAAATAGTTAAACTACAAAAAGGAAAATAAACTCTCTCTCAGTGTGGTGTAGGTCTGAGCAGGTCTACTTTAGTATAACACTATTGGTTCTATTCTCAGCTCACTGACTGGGGGAATGTGTGAGTGCCAGATTACATTGTGTGTGTGTACACACAATGCATGAATGTCTGCATTACAGCCATGTCTCTAATCAAAACCATCTGCCCTCGACTCCCAACATGCAACAAAACCCTCTTCTAACCAATCACAAATCTCCACTGCCATATACTGTATTACCCAATGACGTGTCTTGTCTGTGTGGGGCGGCTTAGGGATTCTGAGAAGCTGAGCAGCTTGGTAATCAACTGCATGGTAAACACAGTGTCTTCACCACAATACCACCATGAAGACACCTTCTCATGGCTTCCTGGAGCACAGCAGAGGAGAGGAGAGGAGGACGAGAGGAGAGGAGAGAAGAGGAGGAGGAGAGGATGAGGAAAGGAGGAGAGGAGAGGATGACGAGAGGAGAGGATGAGGAAAGGAGGAGAGGGATAGAGGAGGCAATTATGACGAGAGGAGGAGGAGAGGAAGAGAGTACTGCCAGAGGCTTGCTGTACCACCTCCTCTCCCCTTAAAGGGATTTCTCATGAGTTCACTGTTGTTACAGTCCCAAAATATGTTGCATGTCAGGCAGCAGTCAGGTTTTCAAGATATTATGATATTGGACGGGCAAAGTGTCACCTGCCACATCACCATGATGATGCGAAATTATGAGGCGGCAGGTGACACAATGTATTTCTCAGCAGATACAGGATGTGGAGAAAAGAGCTATGCAGATGTCAGGCTGAGACTTATTAGGCTACTTACAGCGCATAAAACTGTGGTTTCACACACACACACACACACACACACACACACACACACACACACACACACACACACACACACACACACACACACACACACACACACACACACACACACACACACAC
This sequence comes from Oncorhynchus gorbuscha, assembly GCF_021184085.1. Classification (NCBI taxonomy): domain Eukaryota; kingdom Metazoa; phylum Chordata; class Actinopteri; order Salmoniformes; family Salmonidae; genus Oncorhynchus; species Oncorhynchus gorbuscha. The sequence continues at coordinate 11,861,383 of NC_060183.1, read as the reverse complement.
ACACACACACACACACACACACACTTCAGATGTTGACTCCACATGTCTTGCTAGGTAGCATTACCGAGCTCTAGATGATTGTAGCGTGTTCTGTCTGCTTAACTCCACATGTTGACTCCACATGTCTTGCTAGGTAGCGTTACCTAGCTCTAGATGATTGTAGCGTGTTCTGCCTGCTTGACTCCACATGTTGACTCCACATGTTTTGCTAGGTAGTGTTACCGAGCTCTAGACGATTGTAGCGTGTTTTGTTTGCTTGACTCCACATGTTGACTCCACATGTTTTGCTAGGTAGCGTTACCGAGCTCTAGACGATTGTAGCGTGTTCTGTTTGCTTGACTCCACATGTTGACTCCACATGTTTTGCTAGGTAGCGTTACTGAGCTCTAGACGATTGTAGCGTGTTCTGTCTGCTTGACTCCACATGTTGACTCCACATGTTTTGCTAGGTAGCGTTACTGAGCTCTAGACGATTGTAGCGTGTTCTGTTTGCTTGACTCCACATGTTGACTCCACATGTTTTGCTAGGTAGCGTTACTGAGCTCTAGACGATTGTAGCGTGTTCTGTTTGCTTGACTCCACATGTTGACTCCACATGTTTTGCTAGGTAGCGTTACTGAGCTCTAGACGATTGTAGCGTGTTCTGTCTGCTTGACTCCACATGTTGACTCCACATGTCTTGCTAGGTAGCGTTACCTAGCCTAGATGATTGTAGCGGGTTCTGTTTGCTTGACTCCACATGTCTTGCTAGGTAGCGTTACCTAGCTCTAGACGAATGTAGCTCGTTCTGTCTGCTTGACTCCACATGTTTTGCTCGGTAGCGTTACCTAGCTCTAGATGATTGTAGCGTGTTCTGTTTGCTTGACTCCACATGTCTTGCTGGGTAGCGTTACATAGCTCTAGACGATTGTAGCGTATTCTGTTTGCTTGACTCCACATGTCTTGCTAGGTAACATTACCTAGCTCTACACAATTGTAGCGTGTTCTGTTTGTTTGACTCTGCATGTTGACTCCACATGTTTTGCTAGGTAGCGTTACCGAGCTCTAGACGATTGTAGCGTGTTCTGTTGGTTTGACTCTGCATGTTGACTCCACATGTTTTGCTAGGTAGCGTTACCGAGCTCTAGACGATTGTAGCGTGTTCTGTTGGTTTGACTCTGCATGTTGACTCCACATGTTTTGCTAGGTAGCGTTACCGAGCTCTAGATGATTGTAGCGTGTTCTGTTGGTTTGACTCTGCATGTTGACTCCACATGTTTTGCTAGGTAGCGTTACCGAGCTCTAGACGATTGTAGCGTGTTCTGTTTGTTTGACTCTGCATGTTGACTCCACATGTTTTGCTAGGTAGCGTTACCGAGCTCTAGACGATTGTAGCGTGTTCTGTTGGTTTGACTCCATGTTTTGCTAGGTAGCGTTACCTAGCTCTAGACGATTGTAGCGTGTTCTGTTTGTTTGACTCCACATGTTTTGCTAGGTAGCTTTACCGAGCTCTAGACGATTGTAGCGTGTTCTGTTGGTTTGACTCCACATGTTTTGCTAGGTAGCGTTACCGAGCTCTAGACGATTGTAGCGTATTCTGTTGGTTTGACTCCATGTTTTGCTAGGTAGCGTTACCGAGCTCTAGACGATTGTAGCGTGTTCTGTTGGTTTGACTCCACATGTTTTGCTCGGTAGCGTTACCTAGCTCTAGACGATTGTAGCGTGTTCTGTTTGTTTAACTCTGCATGTTGACTCCACATGTCTTGCTAGGTAGCGTTACCGAGCTCTAGACGATTGTAGCGTGTTCTGTTTGTTTAACTCTGCATGTTGACTCCACATGTCTTGCTAGGTAGCGTTACCTAGCCTAGACGATTGTAGCGTGTTCTGTCTGCTTGACTCCACATGTTGACTCCACATGTCTTGCTAGGTAGCGTTACCTAGCCTAGATGATTGTAGCGGGTTCTGTTTGCTTGACTCCACATGTTTTGCTAGGTAGCGTTACCTAGCTCTAGACGAATGTAGCTCGTTCTGTCTGCTTGACTCCACATGTCTTGCTGGGTAGCGTTACATAGCTCTAGACGATTGTAGCGTATTCTGTCTGCTTGACTCCACATGTTTTGCTCGGTAGCGTTACCTAGCTCTAGATGATTGTAGCGTGTTCTGTTTGCTTGACTCCACATGTCTTGCTGGGTAGCGTTACATAGCTCTAGACGATTGTAGCGTATTCTGTCTGCTTGACTCCACATGTCTTGCTAGGTAACATTACCTAGCTCTACACAATTGTAGCGTGTTCTGTTTGTTTGACTCTGCATGTTGACTCCACATGTTTTGCTAGGTAGCTTTACCGAGCTCTAGACGATTGTAGCGTGTTCTGTTGGTTTGACTCCACATGTTTTGCTAGGTAGCGTTACCGAGCTCTAGACGATTGTAGCGTGTTCTGTTGGTTTGACTCCATGTTTTGCTAGGTAGCGTTACCTAGCTCTAGACGATTGTAGCGTGTTCTGTTTGTTTGACTCCACATGTTTTGCTAGGTAGCTTTACCGAGCTCTAGACGATTGTAACGTGTTCTGTTGGTTTGACTCCACATGTTTTGCTAGGTAGCGTTACCGAGCTCTAGACGATTGTAGCGTATTCTGTTGGTTTGACTCCATGTTTTGCTAGGTAGCGTTACCGAGCTCTAGACGATTGTAGCGTGTTCTGTTGGTTTGACTGCACATGTTTTGCTAGGTAGCGTTACCTAGCTCTAGACGATTGTAGCGTGTTCTGTTGGTTTGACTCCACATGTTTTGCTAGGTAGCTTTACCGAGCTCTAAACGATTGTAGCGTGTTCTGTTGGTTTGACTCCACATGTTTTGCTAGGTAGCTTTACCGAGCTCTAAACGATTGTAGCGTGTTCTGTTGGTTTGACTCCACATGTTTTGCTAGGTAGCTTTACCAAGCTCTAAACGATTGTAGCGTGTTCTGTTGGTTTGACTCCACATGTTTTGCAAGGTAGCTTTACCGAGCTCTAGACGATTGTAGCGTGTTCTGTTGGTTTGACTCCACATGTTTTGCTAGGTAGCGTTACCGTGCTCTAGACGATTGTAGCGTGTTCTGTTGGTTTGACTCCACATGTTTTGCTAGGTAGCGTTACCGAGCTCTAGACGATTGTAGCGTGTTCTTGTTTTTTAAAATAGTGAGCCAACATGTTTTCAGCACTTTTATTTCCCTTGACTGATCAAATCTCATTTTCTCGTGACATATAGTGAGCAAACATCTTATCTTAATAGAATCGCAGCATTGAATGGAAATACATAGAGAATCGTGAGAATCACAATACATATCGTATTGGCACCTAAGTATCGTGATAAGATCGTATTGCGAGGTCCCTGGCAAATCCCAGCAATTTTGGACACCGTTAAAATAACAAATCCATCAACGAGTCTTAAGAACGTTTTGCCCTACCATGAAGGATGTTGCCCTTCCATGAAGGATGTTCCAAGACAGATCGACACATCCTTACCCCTTCAACCAACCTATTTCGCCCCCTAATCTACTATAATTGTGTTTTTATTTATCTAATTAGGCAAGTCAGTCAGGAACAATTTCTTATTTACAATGATGGCCTACCAAAAGTTAAAAGGCCTCCTGCGGTGACAGGGGCTTGGATTAAAAAATAAAAATATAAAATAAAATACAAATATAGGACAAAACACACATCACAACAAGAGAGACAACACTACATAAAGAGAGACCTACGATATTACAGCATGGTAGTAACACAACATGGCAGCAGCACAACATGGTAGCAGCACAAAACATGGTACAAACATTATTTGGCACAGACAATAGCACAAAGTGCAAGAAGGTATAGACAACAATGCATCACACAAAGCAGCCACAACTGTCAGTAAGAGTGTCCATGGTTGAGTCTTTGAATGAAGAGATTGAGATAACTTTCCAGTTTGAGTGTTTGTTGCAGCTCGTTCCAGTCGCTAGCTGCAGCGAACTGAAAAGATGAGCGACCCGGGGATGTGTGTACTTTGGGGACCTTTAACAGAATGTGACTGGCAGGACGGGTGTTGTATGTGATGAGGGCTGCAGTAGATATCTCAGATAGGGGGAGTGAGGGTTTTATAAATAAGCATTAACTAGTGGGTTTTCCGATGCGTATACAGAGATTTCAAGTTTACAGAGGAGTATAGAGTGCAGTGATGTGTCCTATAAGGAGCATTGTTGGTAAATCTGATGGCCGAATGGTAAAGACATCTAGCCGCTCAAGAGCACCCTTACCTGCAAATCTATACATTATGTCTTCGTAATTTAGCATGGTTTTGATGGTCATCTGAATCAGGGTTAGTTTGGCAGCTGGGTTGAAAGAGGAGCGACTACAATAGAGGAAACCAAGTCTAGATTTAACTTTAGCCTGCAGCTTTGATATGTCCTGAGAGAAGGACAGTGTACTGTCTAGCCACACTCCCAAGTATTTGTATGAGGTGACTACCTCAAGCTCTAAACCCCCAGAGGTAGCAATCACACCTGTGGGGAGAGGGGCATTATTCTTACCAAACCACATTACCTTTGTTTTGGGCGTGTTCAGAACAGGGTTGAGGGCAGAGAAAGTTTGTTGGACACTTAGAAAGCTTTGTTGAAGAGCGTAACACAAATTCCGCGAGGAGCCAGCTGATTTAAAGAGCTCAGCCATGTGCTTCTTGTCAGTAACAACCACATCATCAACATTAAGGAACATTGTCAGCTGTGAGGAGGAGGGTTTATTCCCCAGATCTTTAACCTTTTTCCAGAACTTCTTGGGGTTAGACCCACAGAGAGAGAGAGAACAGAGAGAGAAGTGTACTTATTTGTAATTTGCCTAAACAAGAGCCAGGCAGCCTGAGTATGCGTGTGCCAAGCCTTTCGCCAAATGCAATTCTTGAGGTGGAGTAACTCTGCATGATCACGGTCTAACCAGGGGATGAACCTGTTTTTAATTCTCATTTTCTTTATGGGGGTGTGTTTGTTAACTAAAACACTGAAAATATCAAAAAAGAAGGACCAAGCGTCTTCGACAGAGGGCACAAAGATGATCCTATACCATTTTACAGAGGCCAGTTCATGAAAGAAGGCTTGCTCATGAAAGTTTTTTCACTCCGGGATGGTGTTGATGTGAGCCATGTCCAGCCTTTCAAAGCACTTCATGGCTACAGACGTTGGTGCTACGGGTTGGTAGTTATTTAGGCAGGTTACCTTAGTATTCTTGGGTACATGGACTATTGTAGTCTGCTTGAAACATGTTAGTATTACGAACTCACTGACTGTGAACGCTCTGAGAGACTCCGGGTTAAGGTCGCTGATAAAATAGTCTACAGTACTACTGCCAAGAGATGAGCTATAGGTGTACCTACCATAGGAGCTCCCTCAAAGCCTACCATTGACTATGTAAATACCCAGGGTACGACAGCCTACCATTGACTATGTAAATACCCAGGGTACGACAGCCTACCATTGACTATGTAAATACCCAGGGTACGACAGCCTACCTTTGACTATGTAAATACCCAGCGTACGACAGCCTACCATTGACTATGTAAATACCCAGGGTACGACAGCCTACCATTGACTATGTAAATACCCAGCGTACGACAGCCTAACATTGACTATGTAAATACCCAGGGTACGACAGCCTACCATTGACTATGTAAATACCCAGGGTACGACAGCCTACCATTGACTATGTAAATACCCAGCGTACGACAGCCTACCATTGACTATGTAAATACCCAGGGTACGACAGCCTACCATTGACTATGTAAATACCCAGGGTACGACAGCCTACCATTGACTATGTAAATACCCAGGGTACGACAGCCTACCATTGACTATGTAAATACCCAGGGTACGACAGCCTACCATTGACTATGTAAATACCCAGGGTACGACAGCCTACCATTGACTATGTAAATACCCAGGGTACGACAGCCTACCATTGACTATGTAAATACCCAGGGTACGACAGCCTACCATTGACTATGTAAATACCCAGGGTACGACAGCCTACCATTGACTATGTAAATACCCAGGGTACGACAGCCTACCATTGACTATGTAAATACCCAGGGTACGACAGCCTACCATTGACTATGTAAATACCCAGGGTACGACAGCCTACCATTGACTATGTAAATACCCAGGGTACGACAGCCTACCTTTGACTATGTAAATACCCAGCGTACGACAGCCTACCATTGACTATGTAAATACCCAGCGTACGACAGCCTAACATTGACTATGTAAATACCCAGGGTACGACAGCCTACCATTGACTATGTAAATACCCAGGGTACGACAGCCTACCATTGACTATGTAAATACCCAGCGTACGACAGTCTACCATTGACTATGTAAATACCCAGCGTACGACAGCCTACCATTGAGTATGTAAATACCCAGGGTACGACAGCCTACCATTGACTATGTAAATACCCAGGGTACGACAGCCTACCATTGACTATGTAAATACCCAGGGTACGACAGCCTACCATTGACTATGTAAATACCCAGGGTACGACAGCCTACCATTGACTATGTAAATACCCAGGGTACGACAGCCTATCATTGACTATGTAAATACCCAGGGTACGACAGCCTACCATTGACTATGTAAATACCCAGGGTACGACAGCCTACCATTGACTATGTAAATACCCAGGGTACGACAGCCTACCATTGACTATGTAAATACCCAGGGTACGACAGCCTACCATTGACTATGTAAATACCCAGGGTACGACAGCCTACCATTGACTATGTAAATACCCAGGGTACGACAGCCTACCATTGACTATGTAAATACCCAGGGTACGACAGCCTACCATTGACTATGTAAATACCCAGGGTACGACAGCCTACCATTGACTATGTAAATACCCAGGGTACGACAGCCTACCATTGACTATGTAAATACCCAGGGTACGACAGCCTACCATTGACTATGTAAATACCCAGCGTACGACAGCCTAACATTGACTATGTAAATACCCAGGGTACGACAGCCTACCATTGACTATGTAAATACCCAGGGTACGACAGCCTACCATTGACTATGTAAATACCCAGGGTACGACAGAGCTGCAGGAGTTGTGACCTGTTTTTGTTGGTTATCTGGTGATGTTTATGGCTCCTGAGTGGCGCAGCGGTCTAAGGCACTGCATCTCACTACACGAGGTAAATTTGTTCTTAACTGACTTGCCTAGTTAAATAAAGTAAAAACAAAAATGTAATTACCTGAAGCACCCCGCCATGTTCTCCCTCACACCTAACACAGAGTTCCTAGTAGCAACAGGAATCTTCAAACGCCACCCTGACAGCATCTACTTTTCTCTCAGACTCAGGGGTTATTAGTTAGTCACTGACAGTCTACCTCTCTCTCAGACTCAGAGGTTATTAGTTAGTCACTGACAGCGTCTACCTCTCTCTCAGACTCAGAGGTTATTAGTTAGTCACTGACAGTCTACCTCTCTGAGACTCAGGGGTTATTAGTTAGTCACTGACAGTCTACCTCTCTCTCAGACTCAGAGGTTAATCCTTAGTCACAGTACATTTTCAGGGCATGCTGTTCTTGTTGTGTTGCTGGGGCTGATAGAAGAGCCTGTTTCATTGTCGGCTGTCAGACTTACAAATTACGGGTTGAGAGGGGAGACGTGTGTGTGTGTGTGTGGCTTTGGATGTAGCTATGGCTGTGTGGCTTTGGATGTGGCTATGGCTGTACATGTGTCTGTGTGTGTCTGTGTGTGTGTGTGTGTGTGTGTGACTTTGGATGTGGCTATGGCTGTGTGTGTGTGTGTGTGTGGCTTTGGATGTGGCTATAGCTGTGTGTGTGTGTGTGTGTGTGTGTGTGTGTGTGTGTGTGTGTGTGTGTGTGTGTGTGTGTGTGTGTGTGTGTGTGTGTGTGTGTGTGTGTGTGTGTGTGTGTGTGTGTGTGTGTGTGTGTGTGTGTGTGTGTTTGAGAGTGTGTGTGTGTGTGGCTTTGGATGCGACTATGGCTGTGTGTGTGTGGCTTTGGATGTGGCTATGGCTGTGTGTGTGTGGCTATGGCTGTGTGTGTGTTTTACAACGATCCCATAATGCAGTCTGTTTGAGCAGAAGGGCCAGCATATCCTTATGTATTATACATAGTCCCTGGTCGTGCCTGATAGTCCTTGGCCATGGCTGATAACCCGGGACTATCAGCCACGGCCAAGGGCTATCAGCCACGGCCAAGGGCTATCAGCCACGGCCAAGGGCTATCAGCCACGGCCAGGGGCTATCAGCCACGGCCAGGGACTATCAGCCACGGCCAGGGACTATCAGCCACGGCCAGGGACTATCAGCCACGGCCAGGGACTATCAGCCACGACCAGGGACTATCAGCCACGACCAGGGACTATCAGCCATGACCAGGGACGATCTGATAAATAAAAATACTGCACTTTGTTATGGTGCCTATTTCTTTCAACACTGAAATGAGCCTACGAGTTCGCTGCTCTCTGCAGGACTAGTGGAGATACTTCCTCACTGAAACAGTGTTGTCTCACACACACACACACACACACACACACACACACACACACACACACACACACACACACACACACACACACACACACACACACACACACACACACACACACACACACACACACACACACACACACACACACACACACACACACACAGCTATAGCCACATCCAAAGCCACACACACACACACACACAGCCATAGCCACATCCAAAGTCACACACACACACACACACACACAGACACACACAGACACATGTACAGCCATAGCCACATCCAAAGCCACACAGCCATAGCTACATCCAAAGCCACACACACACACACACACACACACACACACACACACACACACCGGTTGCCCTTTTCTTGTTGTTTTCTTGTTTATTGCTGATTTGACTGCACACTGTGGTATTTCACCCAATAGATTTAGGAGTTTATCAAAATTGGGTTTGTTTTCAATATCTTTGTGGGTCTGTGTAATTTGAGGGAAATTTGTGTTTCTAATATGGTCATACATTTGGCAGGAGGTTAAGAAGTGCAGCTCAGTTTCCACCACATGTTGTGGGCAGTGAGCTCATAGTCTGTCTTCCCTTGAGAGCCAGATCTGCCTACGGAGGCAGATCTCAATAGCAAGGCTATGCTCACTGAGTCTGTACTAAGTCAAAGCTTTCCTTGAGTTTGTGTCACTGTGCTCTCCCTCTCTTTAGGGACAAATAGCATTCTAGTTTTCTCAGATTTTGTATTAATTCTTTCCAACGTAACCAGTAATTACATTTTTGTTTTCTCATGATTTGGTTGGGTCTAATTGTGTTGCTGTCTTGGGGCTCTGTGGGGTCTGTTTGTGTCGGTGAAAAGAGCCCCAGGACCAGCTTGCTTTGGGGACTCTACTCCAGGTTCATCTCTCTGTAGGTTATGGCTTTGTTATGGAAGGTTTGGGAGTCACTTCCTTTTACATGGTTAAGGAATTCAACTGCTCTTTTCTTGATTTTGATAATTCGTTGGTATCGGACTAATTCTCCTCTGCAGAATTGTTTTTGCATCCATTTAGTGAATTCTTGGTTGGTGTGCGGACACCAGACCAACCATAAAGGTGGTGGGAAAAGTACCCAACTGTCCAACTTGAGTAAAAGTAAATATACCTTAATAAAATAGTTGTGAAAAGTCACCCAGTAAAAAACTACTTGAGTAAAATTCTAAAAGTGTTTGGTTATGAATATACTTAAGTATAAAACATAGAATAAATAATTTCAAATGTCTTATATGAAGCAAACCAGACGGCATCATTTTCTTATTTTTATTTATTTACAGATAGCCATGGGCGTGCTCCAACACTCAGACATTTACAAACGATGTATATGTTTAGTGAGTTCAGAGACAGTAGGGATGACCCAGGGATGTTCTCTTGATAAGTGCGTGACCATTGGACAAGTGTCCTGTCCTGCTACAGTAAGCATTCAAAATGTAACGGGTATTTGTGGGTGTCAGGGAAAATGTATGGAGTACAAAGTACATACTTTTCTTTAGAAAAAGTTGTCAAAAATAGAAATAGTAAAGTTAAGTACAGATACCCTAAAAAACTAGTACTTTCAAGTATTTTTACTGTGAAGTACTTTACACCACTGAAAATGGGTTCTATACGTGATTGAAGTATTTTTAGCCAGAACCTAATTGGTATGTCAAAATTGATGTTAATTTTGATGGCATAGATGGCCCTTCTTGCCTTGTATCTCAGATCGTTCACAGCTCTGTGGAAGTTACCCGTGGAGCTGATGTTTAGGCCGAGGTGTGTATAGTTGTTTGTGTGCTCTAGGGCAATGGTGTCTCGATGGAATTTCTATTTGTGGTCCTGGCAACTGGACCTTTTTTGGAACACCATTATTTTGGTCTTACTGAGATTTGCTGTCAGGGCCCAGGTCTGGCAGAATCTGTGCAGAATATCTAGGTGGTGCTGTAGGACCTCCTTGGTTGGGGACAGAAGCACCAGATCATCAGCAAACAGTAGACATTTGACTTCAGATTCTAGTAGGGTGAGGCCGGGTGCTGCAGACTGTTCTAGTGCCCTCACCAATTCATTGATTTATATGTTGAAGAGGGTGAGGCTTAATTTGCATTACTGTCTCACACCACGGCCCTGTGGAAAGTAATGAGTGTTTTTTGCCAAGTTTAACCGCACACTTGTTTGTGTACTTAGATTTTATAATGTTGTATGGTTTTCCCCAACACCACTTTCATCAATTTGTATAGCAGACCCTTATGCCAAATTGAGTCAAAACATTTTTTGAAATCAACAAAACATGAGAAGAGTATGCCTTTGCTTTGGTTTGTTTGTTTGTCAATTAGGGTGTGCAGGGTGAATATGTGGTCTGTTGTACGGTAATTTGGTAAAAAAATAATTGGACATTTGCTCAATACATCGTTTTCACTGAGGAAATGTACGAGTCTGCTGTTAATGATAATGCAGTGGATTTTCTCAAGGTTACTGTTGACACATGTCCCACTGTAGCTATTGGGGTCAAATTTCTCTCCATGTTTGTGAATTGGGGTGATCAGTCCTTGCATTCCAAATTTTGCAGAAGATGCTGTCTCTCTCTCTCTCTCTCTCTCTCTCTCTCTCTCTCTCTCTCTCTCTCTCTCTCTCTCTCTCTCTCTCTCTCTCTCTCTCTCTCTCTCTCTCTCTCTCTCTCTCTCTCTCTCTCTCTCTCTCTCTCTCTCTCTCTCTCTCTCTCTCTCTCTCAAGTGAGGAAACAGTAGTGCACCTAATTAAAATATGGATGGCTACATCGGAGAATGACGACTAGGATACAACAATATGACTAAGCTATAGGTTCTATGGAATAAGTAATGTATTAATGTATCAGACTCAGTAGGAATGAGAGACCCTCTGCATGCAGTTCCCACATAACCAAAGAGGTGTGTGTGTGTGTGCGTGCGTGCGTGCGTGCGTGCGTGTGCGTGTGATTAATGCATCTCTAGTCTTGAAGAAAGAGTGTCTGAGAGAACCGACCGTCTGAATAGAAGAATAGATTGAGGAAACCTGGAAGGAAACACACACACACACACACACACACACACACACACACACACACACACTATATTAACTCGTCTCCTTAGTGTCAGAGCTATTTAATTCTAAAGATGATCACAACCTGTCTAAGACACCTTTGAGGTAGTGTCTGAGTAGAAAACTTTACAGCCACTCAACTCAAATACACCCCATAACCTCTTTAATTGCTGTTCTGCAAAATCGGTGCAGCGGAATGTTTACCGCCAATGCCTGACAAAAGAAACAAGGGAGAGAGAGAAGATAGGTGGAAAGGAGGAAGGGTGAGGAAAGAGGAGTGGAATCTGAAAAGTAACATCAATGGTTCCTGCTGGGGGATTGAAGTGCTGCCTCCTTTTCCCGAACTCCCTGGTGGTTCAGAAAAGACACACCACAGCAGACTTCTGATGCATTCTGAATGTAAGTTTGAGATAGGGCACAGAAGGCTTTGGAGAGGGGACGTGTTTTGGTATGTTTTTGTGAAGCAGTGTCAGGTTGTGTTGATAAGAGAACTCAAGGTACGTAGAGGATCCTCCCTTTCTGTTTCATAACCATACCTCCTCCTCTTCTCCCTCCCTCCCTCCCTCCCTCCCTCCCTCCCTCCCTCCCTCCCTCCTCTCCACCATGTGCTCCCAGTATGTGGTCTCCCTCCAGTCTTCCCCCTGCCTGTGGGCCTTGGACCCAGAGTCATCTACTTGTGTGTGGTCATCCTTTTCCAATACAGCCCCAGGCTTCTCGGCCTAACTAAAGAGTCTAACAAGGCACCTTGACAAAAGCGGTGATGATGTCATTCCAACTATGTTGATTTTGGATTAAAAAATGAATTCTCAACTTACACTTTTGTCCGAGAGATACTGAATATCTCTCCCACATCTCTCTTTCTAGGAAGCATCTGTTATCAGCATTAGAGATCTTATAGGGAAAACCAGACTAGATGCAGGCCTTGGGGCTCATATGTAAATCATCTGTGAACTGGTATGACTCAAACACAAGACGATAAGATGTGGAGGTGGCTTGTCTCTCTGGTTGGCTGCAGAGACGGTGTGTGTGTGTGTGTGTGTCTGTGTGTGTGTGTGTGCACATTGTCAGAGTGTGTACACACACACACGCACACAGAAGTCCGAACACACTCATCTGTGATTGTGTTGACCTCGACGGTTGCTGCTGGTTGCGATGACCTCGACGGTTGCTGCTGGTTGTGATGACCTCGACGGTTGCTGCTGGTTTGTGAGAGACAAATGGAGAGAGAGAACAGGAGAGAGAGAGAGAACGGGAGAGAGAACGGGAGAGATAGAATGGGAGAGAGACAAAGGGAGAGAGAAATTGAGAGAAAGAAATTGAGAGAGAGAAAGGCAGAGGGAACAGGAGAGAGAAAGGGAGAGAGAGTAGAGAGAGAAAGGGACAAGGAACTGGAGAGAGTGAAATGGAGAGAGAGAAAGGAAGAGAGGAAGGAAGAGAGGAAGGGAAAGAGAACAGAAGAGAGAGAAAGGGAGAGAGAGAGAAAGGGCGAGAGAGAGAAATGGAGAGAGAGAAAGGAGAGGAAGGGAGAGAGAAAAGAAGAGAGAGAAAGGGAGAGAGAGAGAAAGGGCGAGAGAGAGAAATGGAGAGAGAGAAAGGAAGAGAGGAAGGGAGAGAGAACAGAAGAGCGAGAACAGAAGAGAGAGAAAGGGCGAGAGAACAGAAGAGCGAGAACAGAAGAGAGAGAACAGAAGAGAGAGAACAGAAGAGAGAGAACAGAAGAGAGAGAACAGAAGAGAGAACAGAAGAGAGAACAGAAGAGAGAACAGAAGAGAGAAAGGGAGAGAACGAAGAGAGAACAGAAGAGAGAACGAAGAGAGAACAGAAGAGAGAGAACAGAAGAGAGAAAGGGAGAGAGGGGAGAGAGAACAGAAGAGAGAGAACAGAAGAGAGAGAACAGAAGAGAGAGAACAGAAGAGAGAGAACAGAAGAGAGAGAACAGAAGAGAGAACAGAAGAGAGAGAACAGAAGAGAGAGAACAGAAGAGAGAGAACAGAAGAGAGAGAACAGAAGAGAGAACAGAAGAGAGAACAGAAGAGAGAGAACAGAAGAGAGAACAGAAGAGAGAACAGAAGAGAGAGAACAGAAGAGAGAACAGAAGAGAGAACAGAAGAGAGAACAGAAGAGAGAACAGAAGAGAGAACGGAAGAGAGAGAACAGAAGAGAGAACAGAAGAGAGAACAGAAGAGAGAGAACAGAAGAGAGAACAGAAGAGAGAGAACAGAAGAGAAAACAGAAGAGAGAACAGAAGAGAGAGAACAGAAGAGAGAGAACAGAAGAGAGAACAGAAGAGAGAACAGAAGAGAGAGAACAGAAGAGAGAACAGAAGAGAGAACAGAAGAGAGAACAGAAGAGAGAACAGAAGAGAGAACAGAAGAGAGAACAGAAGAGAGAACAGAAGAGAGAGAACAGAAGAGAGAACAGAAGAGAGAGAACAGAAGAGAGAACAGAAGAGAGAGAACAGAAGAGAGAGAACAGAAGAGAGAACAGAAGAGAGAACAGAAGAGAGAACAGAAGAGAGAAAGGGAGAGAGGGGAGAGAGAGAAGGGAGAGAGGGGAGAGAGAGAAAGGGCGAGAGAGAGAAATGGAGAGAGAGAAAGGAAGAGAGGAAGGGAGAGAGAAAAGAAGAGAGAGAAAGGGAGAGAGAGAAAGGGGAGAGAGAAAGGAAGAGAGGAAGGGAGAGAGAAAGGAAGAGAGGAAGGGAGAGAGAACAGAAGAGAGAGAAAGGGCGAGAGAACAGAAGAGAGAGAACAGAAGAGAGAGAACAGAAGAGAGAGAACAGAAGACAGAGAACAGAAGAGAGAACAGAAGACAGAACAGAAGAGAGAGAACAGAAGAGAGAACAGAAGAGAGAGAACAGAAGAGAGAGAACAGAAGACAGAGAACAGAAGAGAGAACAGAAGAGAGAACAGAAGAGAGAGAACAGAAGAGAGAGAACAGACGAGAGAGAACAGAAGAGAGAACAGAAGAGAGAACAGAAGAGAGAACAGAAGAGAGAACAGAAGACAGAGAACAGAAGACAGAGAACAGAAGAGAGAACAGAAGAGAGAGAACAGAAGAGAGAAAGGGAGAGAGGGGAGAGAGAACAGAAGAGAGAACAGAAGAGAGAGAACAGAAGAGAGAAAGGGAGAGAACGAAGAGAGAACAGAAGAGAGAACAGAAGAGAGAACAGAAGAGAGAGAACAGAAGACAGAGAACAGAAGAGAGAACAGAAGAGAGAGAACAGAAGAGAGAAAGGGAGAGAGGGGAGAGAGAACAGAAGAGAGAACAGAAGAGAGAGAACAGAAGAGAGAGAACAGAAGAGAGAACAGAAGAGAGAACAGAAGAGAGAACAGAAGAGAGAACAGAAGAGAGAGAACAGAAGAGAGAACAGAAGAGAGAGAACAGAAGAGAGAACAGAAGAGAGAACAGAAGAGAGAACAGAAGAGAGAACAGAAGAGAGAACAGAAGAGAGAACAGAAGAGAGAGAACAGAAGAGAGAACAGAAGAGAGAACAGAAGAGAGAGAACAGAAGAGAGAACAGAAGAGAGAGAACAGAAGAGAAAACAGAAGAGAGAACAGAAGAGAGAGAACAGAAGAGAGAGAACAGAAGAGAGAACAGAAGAGAGAACAGAAGAGAGAGAACAGAAGACAGAGAACAGAAGAGAGAACAGAAGACAGAGAACAGAAGAGAGAACAGAAGAGAGAACAGAAGAGAGAACAGAAGAGAGAGAACAGAAGAGAGAGAACAGAAGAGAGAACAGAAGAGAGAGAACAGAAGAGAGAACAGAAGAGAGAACAGAAGAGAGAACAGAAGAGAGAACAGAAGAGAGAAAGGGAGAGAGGGGAGAGAGAGAAGGGAGAGAGGGGAGAGAGAGAAAGGGCGAGAGAGAGAAATGGAGAGAGAGAAAGGAAGAGAGGAAGGGAGAGAACAGAAGAGGGAGAAAGGGAGAGAGAGAAAGGGTGAGAGAGAAAGGGCGAGAGAGAAAGGGTGAGAGAGAAAGGGCGAGAGAGAGAAATGGAGAGAGAGAAAGGAGAGGAAGGGAGAGAGAAAAGAAGAGAGAGAAAGGGAGAGAGAGAGAAAGGGCGAGAGAGAGAAAGGGAGAGAGAGAAAGGAAGAGAGGAAGGGAGAGAGAACAGAAGAGAGAGAAAGGGCGAGAGAACAGAAGAGAGAGAACAGAAGAGAGAGAACAGAAGAGAGAGAACAGAAGACAGAGAACAGAAGAGAGAACAGAAGACAGAACAGAAGAGAGAGAACAGAAGAGAGAACAGAAGAGAGAGAACAGAAGAGAGAGAACAGAAGACAGAGAACAGAAGAGAGAACAGAAGAGAGAACAGAAGAGAGAGAACAGAAGAGAGAACAGACGAGAGAGAACAGAAGAGAGAACAGAAGAGAGAACAGAAGAGAGAACAGAAGAGAGAACAGAAGAGAGAACAGAAGAGAGAACAGAAGAGAGAACAGAAGACAGAGAACAGAAGACAGAGAACAGAAGAGAGAACAGAAGAGAAAACAGAAGAGAAAACAGAAGAGAGAGAACAGAAGAGAGAACAGAAGAGAGAACAGAAGAGAGAACAGAAGAGAGAGAACAGAAGACAGAGAACAGAAGAGAGAACAGAAGAGAGAGAACAGAAGAGAGAACAGAAGAGAGAGAACAGAAGAGAGAAAGGGAGAGAGGGGAGAGAGAACAGAAGAGAGAACAGAAGAGAGAGAACAGAAGAGAGAGAACAGAAGAGAGAGAACAGAAGAGAGAACAGAAGAGAGAACAGAAGAGAGAACAGAAGAGAGAGAACAGAAGAGAGAACAGAAGAGAGAGAACAGAAGAGAGAGAACAGAAGAGAGAAAGGGAGAGAGGGGAGAGAGGGGAGAGAGAACAGAAGAGAGAACAGAAGAGAGAACAGAAGAGAGAGAACAGAAGAGAGAGAACAGAAGAGAGAGAACAGAAGAGAGAGAACAGAAGAGAACAGAAGAGAACAGAAGAGAGAGAACAGAAGAGAGAACAGAAGAGAGAACAGAAGAGAGAGAACAGAAGAGAGAACAGAAGAGAGAACAGAAGAGAGAGAACAGAAGAGAGAGAACAGAAGAGAGAACAGAAGAGAGAACAGAAGAGAGAACAGAAGAGAGAGAACAGAAGAGAGAGAACAGAAGAGAGAGAACAGAAGAGAGAACAGAAGAGAGAACAGAAGAGAGAAAGGGAGAGAGGGGAGAGAGAGAAGGGAGAGAGAGAAAGGGCGAGAGAGAGAAATGGAGAGAGAGAAAGGAAGAGAGGAAGGGAGAGAACAGAAGAGGGAGAAAGGGAGAGAGAGAAAGGGTGAGAGAGAAAGGGCGAGAGAGAGATAGCTGTAGCACATTTTAATACTGCTGTGTGTGTGTGTGTATGTGTGTGTATGTGTTTGTATGTGTGTGTAAGTGTGTGTGTGTGTATGTGTTTGTATGTGTGTGTAAGTGTGTGTGTGTGTGTGTGTGTGTGTGTGTGTGTGTGTGTGTGTGTGTGTGTGTGTGTGTGTGTGTGTCTCTGTCTGTGTGTATGTGCTGTTAATTACATTTTGTTTTTGGGTTGTTTTCATGAGAGAAAACAGGGCCGCTTTTCAGTTATGAAAAAAGGCTGAATATTAAATCTGTGAATGGTGTGTGTGGGCTAATTTCTGCAGCAAAGCAATTGTTTTCTCTTTGTTACCCAGGTAACCAAAAAAGTGAAGCTGCCTCACTGTCTGTCTGAATGATTGTCTGTTCATCTGTCTGTCCATCTGTCTGTCTGAATGATTGTCTGTTCATCTGTCTGTCCATCTGTCTGTCTGAATGATTGTCTGTTCATCTGTCTGTCCATCTGTCTGTCTGAATGATTGTCTGTTCATCTGTCTGTCCATCTGTCTGTCTGAATGTTCATCTGTCTGTCCATCTGTCTGTCTGAATGATTGTCTGTTCATCTGTCTGTCCATCTGTCTGTCTGAATGATTGTCTGTTCATCTGTCTGTCCATCTGTCTGTCTGAATGATTGTCTGTTCATCTGTCTGTCTGAATGATTGTCTGTTCATCTGTCTGTCTGTCCATCTGTCTGTCTGTCTGTCTGTCTGTTCATCTGTCTGTCTGTCTGTCTGTGTCTGTCAAGACTAAGACTAAGACATTTAACCATGACTGGCCAATGTACTGTACCGTAAGCCAACTTCCAGTGCACCCTTTGCATTCACAAAGCTGCCCAGACAAATGAAACAATATATTATCTTTGTTTCTGTGCCTCAAGGAACTTCTCACTTATAGTAGATATAATTCTACAACTGAATAGGTATCCACCTTTGTCTTTCCCTTTAAATGAACTCCTATTGGATACTGTGTTAGAAGCCAGTGTGACTCATGGCTTGTGTAAGTACTGTATGTGATTGTTTGGTAAAGAGGTAATCTCTTTGTGTTGTGAATCAGGCTGGAGAAGACAGTATCCTGTAATTAATAATGATTGTATAACGACACAAGGCGAAGCCCAGATGCAGACGCAGGAGGTAGATGGTTCGAGTCTCTGATATTTATTGAACAACGGGGCGCAGGCAAGAGGCAAGTCGAGGACAGGCAAGAGTTCTTAGACTTAGCCCTCGCTAAGGACATCCTGGAGTTCTCCTCCAGCAGCTCTCCTCCGGGCCATAACCCTCCCAGTCAACCATTTACTGGAAATCCCTGCCCTGGGGTCGAACACTCAGGAGGTGTCTCACCGTGTACCCCGGATGACCATCGATGACAGGGGAGTGTGGGCCTGGAAACAGAAGACAAAGGGCTCTGTCAAAGGGCTTAATCGTGGACACATGAAAAGTAGGGTGTATACAAAGGGCATGGGGTTACAGAAGGGGAACAGCAATGGGACGAAGGACTCTAGAGATGGGGAAGGGACCAATGAAATTGGGTGAAGGATTGCTGGACTCCACCCAGAGGGGCAGGTCCTGTGCTGATAGCCATGGCCTCTGCCCAAGACGATAGCGGGGAGCTGGAGTCCGGCGGCGGTCTGCTTGTTGACGACACCTGGAGTTGGTCTTGAGAAGAGGCTCTGCTCCAGGTATGCCGACAGCAGTGGGCGAACATCTGGACTAAGGGTATGTTGACTTCCTGTTCTTGCTCCGGGAAGGAGGGTTGTTACCCCATGGACCACTCGAAAGGGGAAAGTCCAGTGGCCGAGCTGGGAAGAGTGTTCCGGTTATACTCCACCCGGACCAGTTGTTGGCTCCAGGTATTGGGTTGGTCAAGTCGAAGTAACGTTTTGTCGTTTCAAGGTCTTGGTTCGCTCGCTCCGACTGGCCGTTGGACTTGGGATGATATCCGGAGGACAGGCTGGCTGTCAACCCAATAAGGGTGCAGAACGCTTTCCAGAACCGGTCCACCGGGATTCCATGGATCTGGAAGGCGTGTTGCACCATGAGCTGGGCCGTCTCTTTGGCAGAGGGTAGTTTGAGGAGAGGAATGAAAAGGGCGGCTTTGGAAAACCGATCCATTACCGTCAGGGTGACAGTGTTGCCATCAGATGGAGGAAGCCCAGTGACAAAATCCAGGGGAATATGGGACCAGGGGCAATGAGGAATGGGCAGTGCCTGAAGGAGGTCCGACAGAGCTTGCCATGGAGTCTTATTCTAGGCACATACCATGTATGCGGTGATGAAGACAGAGGTGTCAGGAACAGTCACCAGAAGCATTTTCGGAGGAAGGCTAGGGTTCGACGGGAGCCAGGATGACAGGTAAGCCAGGAGGAATGAGCAAACTCCAGGAACTGGGACGAATCAGGGACGAAGATCCGTTTGGGACCGTTGTGCCTTGAGGACCAGTCTCAATAACCCAGACAACTGACCCTGCAAGGCATGAGGTAGGGAGGATGGTCTCAGAGTCAGAGGGTGTGGTAGCGGAACTGTACAGGCGAGAGAGAGCGTCTGGCTTCACATTCTTGGACCATGGGCGGTAGGAGATGTTGAACCTGATGAATAACAGAGCCCAACAGGCCTGCCTAAAGTTAAGCAGCTTGGCTGTGTGGAGACATTCAAAAGTTTTATGATCGGTCCAAACCAAAAATGGATGTTACACTCTTCCAGTGACATCTTGACCACCAGAAGTTCCCGGTACCTGCGTCATAGTTTTTCTCAGCGGAGTCGATGGGACAGGATGGAACAGGGAAGGAGCTTTTGGTCCTGGGCAGATCGCTGGGACAGGATGGCCCCCACTCCAACGTCAGAAGCATTGACCTCAACCACAAACTGACGGCACGGGTCCAGATGGGCAAGGATGGGGGCAGTAGTGAACCAATGCTTAAGATCCACAAAAGCCCTGTCAACAGCTGGGGACAATTTGAACGGTACCTTGGGAGAAGTGAGTGCAGAGAGGGATCCGCCAGGGTGCTGTAGCCCCGGATGAAGCGGAGGTAGAAATTACCAATCCCCAGGAAACGTTGTAATTGCGCTCTGGATGTGGGGTTGGGCCAATCCACCCCCGTTCTCACTTTTTCAGGATCCATCTGAACATTTCCTTCAGCGATGACGTGTACCAGAAAGGAGATAGTAGAGTGGTGAAAAATCGCAATTCTCAGCTTTCACAAACAACTGGTTCTTCAGGAGGAGCTGAAGGACTTGTCAGACATGGAGGATGTGTTCTTGGGCAGACCGGGAGAAGACAAGGATGTCGTTGAGGTAGAGAAACTCAAAACAATTCTGCATGTCATGTCAGGGAGCATCTTTGACGGCATGACCAGATACTCATGGTGTCCCCTGGTTGTGTTGAAAGCCATCTTCCACTCGCCCCCCTCGCGTATACTAACAAGATGGTAGGCATTCCGAAGGTACAACTTGGAAAAGATGGTAGTCCCCTGAAGAGGTTCGAAAGCAGAGGAGAGGAGTGGCAGGGGGTAAAGATTTTTAATCGTGATGTCATTGAGGCCCCGGTAGTCGATGCATGTACTGCACCAGCAGGGGATGCAGAAGTACGAATGTTCCCAGCAGCCAGAGAGTACTCAATGTACTCCTCCATGGCCTTGGTCTTGGGCCCGATAGGGAACCTCGAGGCGGTGTGGTGCCCTGGAGGACGCCAATGGCACAATCGTAGGGACAATGCAGAGGAAGAGAGGTAACACAAGCCTTGTTGAATACTTCCAGGAGATCATGGTACTCGGGAAGAGTAGAGAAATCTGAGGCTTTACCTATACCCTGAGGAGGACGTCTCGGGGCGGCTGCGCCGATTAAGGAGGTGGGAGTTACAGAACGGGCCCCAACCCAGGATTGTATCCATGGTCCAGTGAATAACGGGCTGGTGCTTTTAGAGCCAAGAAAATCCAACACAAAAGGGACGAGAGGGGATTCAATGAGGAGATGCTGTCTAGACTCACTGGGATTGCCAGATACCCGCAGATTAATGGGAACTGTTTTCTGCATGACTCTTCCAATGGAGCTGCGTCCAATGTCCTAGAATCCATGGGAACGGAGAGGAGTTGAGTGGGCATACATAGTTCCGATACCAGGGTAGCGTCCATAAAACTCTCATCTGCCCCAGAGTCAATGAGCACCCTTTGAGACTTAGACTGGTCTCCCCATAGCAGGATTACAAAAAAGGGAGTATGGGTAATGGGAATTAGAATTCCCAGTCTGACTCACCAGTGTACTCGTACCTGCTAATGAGTTAGGACTCTTCACTGGGCTGGTGGCTATGTAATGCCCTGCAGCACCACAATACAGACAACAGTTGGAGCTCAGCCAACATGAACGTTACCTCGGCAAAAAAATCTAGCTCTGCCCAGTTTCATAGGCTCTAGTGTGTCCGACTCACCTGTCGCCAATCATTCTCGAGGGAACTCGGAAATGCAGCCTTCAGGATTCCTTCGGAGGTGAGCAAGCCGCAGCGGACCTAGATCTGACCTCCTCTCCCTCCTGCGTTCCCGTAGACGCCCATAAATCCTAATGGTGAGGGAGATGAGGGAATCGAGGTGCAGCGGTAAGTCCCGGGCTGCTAGCTCGTCTTTTATCTCCTCTGATAGTCCGTGAAGGAAGGTAACGAACAGGGCCTCCGGATTCCAGGCACTCTCGGCGGCCAAAGTGCTCCCGCATAGTCTGCCACACTATGGGAGTTCTGATGGAATTTCAGTCGTTTTCAGGCCGCCTGTAATTACTAATGATGGAACTATTGTCTGTGTTGTGAACCGGGCTGGAGAAGACACAGTAGCCCGTAGTTAATTAATGATGACCTCAGTGGATGTTGTCCACTACATGAGGCAACGTGTGTGTGTGTGTGTGTGTGTGTGTGTGTGTGTGTGTGTGTGTGTGTGTGTGTGTGTGTGTGTGTGTGTGTGTGTGTGTGTGTGTGTGTGTGTGTGTGTGTGTGTGTGTGTGTGTGTGTGTGTGTTTCAGCCCACTTATGGTAACAGACAGACAGACTAACTAGTCACAGATGTCAATTCAACGTATATTCCAAGTCGGTTCAACACAATTTAGTTGAAATGAGGTGGAAACAACGTTGATTCAACCAGTGTGTGCCCAGTGGATGTTGACATTGATCTGGCCTGGGGTGGTCAGTGGTGCTAAGGGTTTTGTGTGGGTGTGTGTTTCTGTTTCTGTGTGTGTGTGTGTGTAGGTACAGGTGCTGAGTGTAGGTACAGGTGCTGAGTGTAGGTAGGGGTGCCGAGTGTAGGTACAGGTACAGTTGCCGAGTGTAGGTACAGGTACAGTTGCCGAGTGTAGGTACAGGTACAGTTGCCGAGTGTAGGTACAGGTACAGTTGCCGAGTGTCGGTACAGGTGCCGAGTGTCGGTACAGGTGCCGAGTGTCGGTACAGGTGCCGAGTGTCGGTACAGGTGCCGAGTGTCGGTACAGGTGCCGAGTGTCGGTACAGGTGCCGAGTGTCGGTACAGGTGCCGAGTGTCGGTACAGGTGCCGAGTGTCGGTACAGGTGCCGAGTGTCGGTACAGGTGCCGAGTGTCGGTACAGGTGCCGAGTGTCGGTACAGGTGCCGAGTGTCGGTACAGGTGCCGAGCGTAGGTACATTTTGTGTGTGTGTTTCTGTGTATGAGTGTGTGTGTGTATGTGTGTGTGTGGATAATGCCAGGTGTGACGACCCTCCCACTCTGTCTGCCGTATTCTGTCTTTGTTCTTGTTTCCTTATTAGGATGCCGGTGGGCGGAGTTGAGAGGGTCGTCAGCTACATGGGAAACACCTGGGCCAGGTGTCTCCCAGGATAAATAGACCTCTTCCACATTCATGGAAGAGACTCTGTCCATGCAGACACCTTTTGTAGATTCTGTTGTGGTTCTTGGTGGCCTTTTGTTTGTTTGCTTTGGCACCTTTCATCACCCTGCATTATCACATTCATGCATGCAAAACACTCACACTACTGATTACTGATTACACACACCATTGTATATTATACTTAGTTACTTATTTAATAAATATAGATTTTGCTACTCCTTATCTCCACGTTGTATCCCTTTGTTATGGGCTTTGAGCCGGTTCGTGACAAGTTGACAAACACATGGAGAGTCTGCATGGAGAGAGTCTCTTCCATGAATGTGGAAGAGGTCTATTTATCCTGGGAGACACCTGGCCCAGGTGTTTCCCATGTAGCTGACGACCCTCTCAACTCCGCCCACCGGCATCCTAATAAGGAAACAAGAACAAAGACAGAATACGGCAGACAGAGTGGGAGGGTCGTCACATTCCCCCCCATAAAACCGGGGACCAACAAGGACCCCGGAACAACATACCAGCCTCCCGCGTCCCAAATTGACACAGGCCTCTGCGTCCCAAATTGACACAGGCCTCTGCGTCCCAAATTGACACAGGCCTCTGCGTCCCAAATTGACACAGGCCTCTGCGTCCCAAATTGACACAGGCCTCTGCGTCCCAAATTGACACAGGCCTCTGCGTCCCAAATTGACACAGGCCTCTGCGTCCCAAATTGACACAGGCCTCTGCGTCCCAAATTGACACAGGCCTCTGCGTCCCAAATTGACACAGGCCTCTGCGTCCCAAATTGGTGAGGGGTTATGTGTTCACACCTCCACCTGCCCCATCCAACCTCCTCCTCCCCAGACCTCAGCAACCTTTGCGCATAGGAAGCAATATTTAAGAGGAAAGAAGAACACAAGACCAGGAGGGAACAGACAGGAAAGATAGAACATGACAACCCGAAACAATGGTCAGTCACGTAAACATTCAGGAACATGGCACAAAAGACCAACAGCTACAAACTCCAACGAAAAGAACATCAGGGTCCTTCTTAATTTTTACAACTCCCAACGATTCATAGTCACTTCCAACGATTCATAGTCACTTCCAACGATTCATAGTCACTTCCAACGATTCATAGTCACTTCCAACGATTCATAGTCACTTCCAACGAAACAGAATGTCACTAATTTCAATTATTTAAGCTTGTAGTGTTCAGCGATCTTCCACAGCTGTTCTTAAGTACATAATTCTAACAGGTCCTCTGATGGAAAGCAAATGAACTTGTATACATGAGACACCATAGTCATAAGTAAATAATCTTGCTCAACTCCTCTGCTGAGCACATCAGACCACAACCAGAGAAATGACAATCACCCTGAGCACCACAGAAGAGAGATGAGATACGGAGCTTCCCCAAAACCTACAATAACTCAACCCTAGTCTTCGTGCAAGAGAACTCCCCAGCATGCTGGAAAATTCCACCAAGCCACGGATGTGCCCCCGAGACAACTGCTCAGTCCACAGACACCACACAAAAATAACAAACATTTAACCATGCCCAACATGTCCAAAATTGAAACACGTCGCTAAGCCTATCAGGGGGAAAAGGCTATAGCTCCGGGTAGCAAGTTCCACTACCCTACCCAAATCTCCTACCCAAATATCCTACCCAAATCTCCTACCGAGGTACACAGCCGATTTACTCACCTCAGACTGACTTCCCAACAGAAAGTAGAACAAGTTTCCAGGCTAGGCAAGGCCTGGAAACTAACCATTATACTCTCTCCAACGCAGCACACAAACCAAACAAAGGCAACCAATACTGGGCCGATCACATTCAAACACAATATGCAAACCAAACACATACCTCCACGGTCTCCCAAACCAATTGTTCAAAGATCCCGGACGAGCCCCCACTTGTCACGAACCGGCTCAAAGCCCGTAACAAAGGGAGACAACGTGGAGATAAGGAGTAGCAAAATCTATATTTATTAAATAAGTAACTAAGTATAATATACAATGGTGTGTGTAATCAGTAATCAGTAGTGTGAGTGTTTTGCATGCATGAATGTGATAATGCAGGGTGATGAAAGGTGCCAAAGCAAACAAACAAAAGGCCACCAAGAACCACAACAGAATCTACAAAAGGTGTCTGCATGGAGAGAGTCTCTTCCATGAATGTGGAAGAGGTCTATTTATCCTGGGAGACACCTGGCCCAGGTGTTTCCCATGTAGCTGACGACCCTCTCAACTCCGCCCACCGGCATCCTAATAAGGAAACAAGAACAAAGACAGAATACGGCAGACAGAGTGGGAGGGTCGTCACACAGGGGGATCAGCAGAGAGATCTGGTCACTCAAAGCTAACTGGTGACTGGTGTGGATTACTATAGAGCAACATTGTTCTATAGAGCAACATCATTCTTTCTTAGATCAACATCATTCTATAGCGCAACATCATTCTATAGAGAAACATCATTCTATAGAGCAACGTTATTATTTCTTAGAGCAACATTATTCTATAGAGCAACATCATTCTATAGAGTAACATTATTATTTCTTAGAGCAACATCATTCTATAGAGCAACATCATTCTTTCTTAGATCAACATCACTCTATAGAGCAACATTATTTTATCTTTATTTTTATTCTCTCTCCAGAAACTGATTTGTGGTCAGCTCGTGCTGTGGCTCCCTCCCTCCCTCCAGAGCCAGGTTTGTGGTCAGGCTGTGCTGTGGCTTCCTCCCTTCCTCCCCCCATCCCTCCCTCCAGAGCCAGGTTTGTGGTCAGGCTGTGCTGTGGCTTCCTCCCTTCCTCCCCCCATCCCTCCCTCCAGAGCCAGGTTTGTGGTCAGGCTGTGCTGTGGCTGTTTGTGTTTGTGAACAGAGCCCCAGGACCAGCTTGCTTAGGGGACTCTTCTCCAGGTTCATCTCTCTGTAGGTGATTGCTTTGTTATGGAAGGTTTGGGAATTGCTTCCTTTTAAGTGGTTGTAGAATTTAATGTCTCTGTTTTGGATTGGGATAATTAGCGAGATTCTAATTCTGCTTTTCATGCATTATTTGGTGTTTAACATTGTACACTGAGGATATTTGCTGTTTGTCCCATTTTGTGTATGCTCTTTGGTGAGCGGACCCCAGACCTCACAACCATGAAGGGCAATGGTTCTATGACTGATTTAATTATTTTTAGCCAGATCCTAAATGGTATGTCAAATGTTATGTTCCTTTATGTTTTTTGTGGGCTCTAGGGTAACGGTATCTAGATGGAATATGTATTTGTTGTCCGGCAACGGGACCTTTTTTGGAACACCATTATCTTTGTCTTACTGAGATTTACCGTCAGGGCCCAGATCAGACAGAATCTGTACAGAAGATCTAGATGCTGCTGTAGGCCCTCCTTGGTTTGGGACAGAAGCACCAGATCATCAGCAAACAGTAGACATTTGACCTCAGATTCTAGTAGGATGAAGTCGGTGATGCAGACTGTTCTGGTGCACTCGGCGATTGGTTGATATATAATTATGTTGAAGGGGGTGGGGCTCAAGCTGCATCCGTGTCTCACCTCACGGCCCTGTGGAACGAAATGGGTGTGTTTTTTGCCAATTTTAACCGCACCGTAATTTGGTAAAAAGACAATTTGAGATTTGCTCAGTGCATTCCTGTCACTGAGGAAATGTACGAGTCTGCTGTCAATGATAATGCAGAGGATTTTCCCAAGGTTAATGTTGACGCATGTCCCACGGTAGTTATTGGGGTCAAATTTGTCTCAACCCCAAATCACCCCATCTCCTCTGCTCACCATACCCACCCCCATAATAGCTGAACTAATTGTGTAGAATGGTCATTTAGCAGAAATGTGTGTACAGTATGATAGAGAGAGAGGCAGAGGGAGAGAGAGGGAGAGGGGAGAGAGACAGAGTAAGAGAGAGAGGCGGGAGAGAGAGAGAGATACGGGGAGGGAGAGAGAGAGAGGGAGAGGGGGAGAGAGGCAGACAGAGAGAGAGACACAGACAGAGACACAAACAGAGAGAGAGACACAGACAGAGAGACACAGAGAGAGAGAGAGAGAGAGAGAGAGAGAGAGAGAGAGAGAGAGAGAGAGAGAGAGAGAGAGAGAGAGAGAGAGAGAGAGAGAGAGAGAGAGAGAGAGAGAGAGAGAGAGAATTAATAATTGCTCCCAATTAACTTAACTTTGAAACTTTGGTTGCCGTCTCTCTGTACTAAAATGTTTACCCTTTCATCCCTGGGTTGGAGGTCTGGCAAAGGAAGACCAATCATAACGTAGCACCTGGAGCCACAGACCAATGAGCATGGAGTGCTCATGCATGCACTTCCCTGATGTGTCGACGCAGTACCGCAAACCAGATGCAGGCAGGAACGTGTAGACACACAGAAAAGCCTTATATCTCTTATGTGATGATCTTTCTAATTACTCTGTCTTTGTGCAGAGAAGCATTTTTGACACATTCTATTGATGCGGATCAACAGATTTAGCTTTGACATATTGAGGACTGCCGCGCCTTTGAGGCTGAAATTAACATCACGTACTGTAGACACTTGTTTTCACTCTGTCCAATATTTCAAAGGCTTTCAGGATAATTTTTGTTGTTGTCAAAATGACAGTCTTTTGAAGCTGGGAGAGAGCAGTGTGAGTGGAATTGTCTGACACTGTTTAACCACTCAATGTTGATCACTCTTCATACTGGAACATATGCTGTTTCCGCTCATATTCTTTCAAACACATAGTTTTTCATGATGTAGCTTACACTGTAAAATAAAATATTGTTGTTTTTACAGTATTATACAATAAAACTAAGCGTAAAGTACTCTAAATTATTTCCCCCAAAAAGTTGCAATGCACACTGGGTGATTTTAGGTGTAACTGTTAACTCTTGTATCGTCTTTGGGTCTGTGGGACCCATTTTCATTGTACACAAAAATATATATATTTTTTTTAAATTATTTTTTCAACCTGAGACTCGTTGGCCTTGGCTCATTTCCTGTGAGGAACATGTAAAATAAAACATTTTCATTGAGTGCACACTGTGCACCCCCCTACTCATTTATATGACATTTGTGGTAATGAAAATGTGGAAAAGTGTGTGTGTAGGTGAAAACAAGTAAAAAAGGAAACGAAAAGATTTGCATGTGAGCCTTCACTCTGCCTTCCTCCTCCCTCAGCCTGCTGTTTCAACAAAGCACCAATAACCTGTCTGTCTCCCTGCCTGTCTGTCTGTCTGTCTCCCTGCCTGTCTCCCGCTTTTCTCACACTTTTTACCCTTTGTAGTGACTGAAACCTCACAATGTCTTGCGGGAACCTGTACAATGTATTGTAAAAACATTGGGGGAGGGACGCAACAAATAAATAGC
This sequence comes from Oncorhynchus gorbuscha, assembly GCF_021184085.1. NCBI lineage: Eukaryota > Metazoa > Chordata > Actinopteri > Salmoniformes > Salmonidae > Oncorhynchus > Oncorhynchus gorbuscha. The sequence continues at coordinate 11,833,293 of NC_060183.1, read as the reverse complement.
TTTGCGTGTGGCTCCTTAACACAGTAAATCAGTATTGCAAAAATAATATCTGCTCCGAAGGCCTTAGAAATCATTTTTTGCAGAGAGAGAAGCTAGAGTGGAAGGAGCATCTTCCACTTTGGAAGATGAAGTATTTTCAGATTATGAGGATAACGTCTCTGTCAATTCGGAGTCTGACAATGAGTTAGAAGAAGGAGGATGAGATTGACCCTCACCCAGCCTGTCAGCAGCCAGCCCCAGTACCAGCCCTTCAGCGGCCAGCCCCCGTACCAGCCCTTCAGCAGCCAGCCCCAGTACCAGCCCTTCAGCAGCCAGCCCCAGTACCAGCCCTTCAGCAGCCAGCCCCAGGACCAGCCCTTCAGCAGCCAGCCCCAGTACCAGCCCTTCAGCAGCCAGCCCCAGTACCAGCCCTTCAGCAGCCAGCCCCAGTACCAGCCCTTCAGCAGCCAGCCCCAGTACCAGCCCTTCAGCAGCCAGCCCCAGTACCAGCCCTTCAGCAGCCAGCCCCAGTACCAGCCCTTCAGCAGCCAGCCCCAGGACCAGCCCTTCAGCAGCAAGGCCCGGTACCAGCCCTTCAGCAACCAGCCCCAGTACCAGCCCTTCAGCACCCAGCTCCAGGACCAGCTTGTCAGCAACCAGCTCACAGTTCCTACAGGAGGAGAATATGGATGTAAAAATATGGTGAAATTGATTGGTCTTCTTGTCCAAGAAATGAGCCAGTGGCTGCCAATGTGATAAGGATGCAACCAGGGCCGATGCAGATGGAGGTTACTCATGTTACTCATGTACAGGACATGAAGTCTTCCCAGACACCGTCCAGAAAATACTTCTGGACTGCACTAATTTGGAGGGAAGGCACATTTTTGGAGAGATATGGAAAGAAATGGAACAAACACATTTACATGCATACTTTGGGGTTCTTAACCTTGCTGGTGTTTTCAGATCCACAGAATCCCTGTGGGATACAGAAACTGGCAGATAACTTTTCTGTGCAACAATGTAACTGGAAAACGTCCATTATTTCCAACACAACCGAGACACCAGACCAGCTCGGCGGCAGAGAGACCAGCTAGCTGCAATCAGGTCAGTGTGGGACAAGTGGGTGAACCGCCTTCCACTGTTTACAACCCTGGTCAAAATGTTAATGTTGATGAGCAACTTATGCCATTTAGGGGCCGCTGCCCCTTCAGGCAGTACATACCGTCTAAACCCGCATAATATGGAATCAAGATCTGGGCTGCCTGTGATGCTGCTTCATCATATGTGTGGAATCTGCAATTGTATACAGGGAAGCCAGCTGGAGGAGCCCCTAAGAAGAACCAAGGGATGCAGGTTATCCTGGACGTGACACAAGGACTTCGTAGCCACAACATCATATCCGATAGCCTTTTTACTTCGCACAAGCTGGAACAGGAGCTCCTCAAGAGGAAGCTGATGATGGTAGGAACAGTACGAAAAACAAGCTAGCTGTTAAATACACGGAACAGGCCTATCAATTCCTCTAAGTTTGTGTTCACGGCCTACACATCCCTAGTGTCCGACATGGCAAAGAAAGGAAATGTGCTACTCATGAGTACACTGCATAGGGATGGGAGAACATCAAAAAACAGAAATCATAATGGATTACTATGCCACAAAAGGAGGGGTGGACAATTTAGACAAGCTGTTGACTGGCTACAGCTGCAAAAGAGGAACCCTACGCTGGCATCTTGTGATATTCTTCAAAATCTTGGATATCTCTGTCACACCCTGACCTGTTTCAACTGTCCTTGTTCTTGTCTCCTCCCCCCCTCTCCAGGTGTTGCCCATCTTCCCCATTGTAACCCTGTGTACATATACCTGTGTTTTTGCGCTTGTCTGTTGCCAGTTTGTCTTGTTTGTCAAGCTTACCAGCGTTTGTCCTGTCAGCTCCTGTTTTTTCCTAGCCTCTCTTTTTCTCAGCCTCCTGGTTTTTGACCCTTGCATGTCCTGACCCTGAAGCCGCTCGCCCGACCACTCTACCTGACCCTGAGCCTGCCTGCCGTCCTGTACTTCTGCTGCTATCTGGATTTCCGCCCTTGAGCTAACTCTGAGCCTGCCAGCCATCCTTTACCTCAGCCTCTTTTGCAATAATAAACATTGTTACTACGGTACGGTCTGCATCTGGGTCTTACCTTATCCTGAATGGACTAACTGACCCAGCAGACCCGGGAAAGCTGCACGATACCATCTCCTCCCAAGAAGCCACCATTGGCAGGCACGATGAACTGCTTTGTGGACTTATGGAGGGGGTCCAAATGTTGGCTGAACGCATGACCGGGCATTGGACGGTTTGCTGGAGCAATTCCGCGGGTTGTCTGGGAGGCAGCCTACCACGGTGCTGTCTCAATGGCCACTCCACCTTCTCGGGAGCCCCGTTTAAGACCAAGGCGATGGATACCTACATTGGGGACTCCCTAGATGGTGGATTTATCAGTCCCTCTTCCTCTCCCGCCAGTGCAGGCTTCTGGGACCAAAGTAACAAAGCCTACCATCAGTAACACACTACGCTGCCAGGGACTCAAATCCTGCAGTGCCAGACGTGTCACCCTGCTTAAGCCAATACATGTCCAGGCCCGTCTGAAGTTTGCTAGAGAGCTTTTGGATGATCTAGAAGAAGAAGATTGCGAGAATGTCATATGGTCAGATGAAACCAAAATATAACTTTTTGGTAAAAACTCAACTCGTCGTGTTTGGAGTACAAATAATGCTGAGTTGCATTCCAAAGAACACCATACCTACTGTGAAGCATGGGGGTGGAAACATCATGCTTTGGGGCTGTTTTTCTGCAAAGGGACCAGGACAACTGATCCGTGTAAAGGAAAGAATGAATGGGGCCATGTATCGTGAGATTTTGAGTGAAAACCTCCTTCCATCAGCAAGGGTATTGAAGATGAAACGTGGCTGGGTCTTTCAGCATGACAATGATCCGAAACACACCGTCTGGGCAATGAAAGAGTGGCTTCGTAAGAAGCATTTCAAGGTCCTGGAGTGGCCTAGCCAGAATCCAGATCTCAACCCCATAGAAAATCTTTGGAGGGAGTTGAAAGTCCGTGTTGCCCAGCAACAGCCCCAAAACATCACTGCTCTAGAGGAGATCTGCATGGAGGAATGGGCCAAAATACCAGCAATAGTGTGTGAAAAGACTTACAGAAAACGTTTGACCTCTGTCATTGCCAACAAAGAGTATATAACAAAGTATTGAGATAAACCTTTGTTATTGACCAAATACTTATTTTCCACCATAATTTGCAAATAAATTCATTAAAATTCCTATAATGTGATTTTCTGGATTTTGTTCTCTCATTTTGTCTGTCATAGTTGAAGTGTACCTATGATGAAAATTACAGGTCTCTCTCGTCTTTTTAAGTGGGAGAACTTGCACAATTGGTGGCTGACTAAATACTTTTTTGCCCCACTGTATCCTCTAGCTATATACCATGTAGATATATATCCTTAACCTATATATCTTGTAGCTTTATATCCTGTATCCTCTCTCTGTCTCTCTCTCTCTCTCAGATTACTTTTCTGGTCCTCCAGGGCTAAACTGAGATAAGGATGTGTGTGTGTGTATGTATGTGTGTGTTTGCTTAGAATAAGTCACCCAACACAGAAGATGAGAGCTGAAATACCTGCGCTCAGCGGTAGAACCATGCTGCACAACACAGTTGAGTGGGAAAACAGGGATGAAGTCGTGCGGAGGAGAACTTAGAGAAGTACTCTTCGTGAGGAAGAGAGCTGAGAATGCCCAGAAGGCAGGCGAGTGTCTGCTTATCATGAAGGAAAGGGCTCACCTCATTCGCCATTCGACCTGTCTTGTCTCCAACAGACCTGTGTGATTGGTTCGTTGAGCTTCTGAGATTCAGGTGAATCCCACATGTGAGATATGGAAACGAGTAATTGAAAGAGAACCACCTCCTCTGCACAGGCTTCCTCCCTTCTCATGAAGAATCCAAGGGACGAGGGGCGTTTCCAAGGGACGTTTCCAAGGGACGTTTCCAAGGGGCGTTTCCAAGGGACGTTTCCACGGGGCGTTTCCAAGGGGTGTTTCCAAGGGGCGTTTCCAAGGGGCCTGTCAGTAAATCCTGGAGCTTATTGGGTATCCTGTGTTAATTGGGATTCACCTCTGGAAAAATACAGATTTTGGGATTCTTCCGTTTTCGTCCTGGAAGCAGAAGTTCTGACAAAGCAGGAGTTCTTTACGACTAAACTAAAAATATCCCTGGCACATAGCTTTATCTCTGGAACGTGTTGGAACAGAGACCGATCCACACGTGTTGTGTGTGTGTGTGTGAGAGAGATGGAGACGGAGGGATGGAAACGATTTCATCCGTATCCAGGGATGTTGACTCTATATTTCCTTTAGTCATAGTGTAAGACTACACATATCCACCTAGCTACTTTACAGAAGACACCATGTTGTCTAAGGTCCTGTCTGTTGGCCATGTTGTCCAAGGTCCTGTCTGTTGGCCATGTTGTCCAAGGACCTGTCTGTTGGCCATGTTGTCCAAGGTCCTGTCTGTTGGCCGTGTTGTCCAAGGTCCTGTCTGTTGGCATGTTGTCTCTCTCTCTCTCTCGCTCTCTGTCTCGGTCTCTGTCTCTGTCTCTCTCTGTCTCTCTGTTTTATGGGTGTATGTGGATCGAGGGCCTGTTTCGAAGGAGATTTCTTCACCCTACTCTCTTGCTCCTGTTTGTCTTCCTCTCCTCTTTTGATCCCAGACTGAGGGATAGAAGGAGAGTGAGCTTTGTAACGTGAGAGAGGATGAGACAGAGAGGGAGAAGGGGAGAGAGGGATAGACCAAGAGGCAGAAGGGCAAGAGGCATTAAGTGTACTGCTTCTTAATGAGAGAAAGAGGAGGAGAGGAAAAGAGGGACAGAGAAAGCAGGATTGGAGGATAGTCCCAGTAGATAATGGCTGAATCTCTTCTCTAATGAGAGTAATGGGAATTGATCGCTGACGCTGTGATGTCAGGGGAGGTACATGTTCTAGCTGTGTGTGTGTGTGCTGCAAACACAACTTTTGAACTTGTACATGTTTTTCTGTTGTGTAGGTTTTGTATATTAATTGTGTTTGAGCGTGTCTGTTGGTGAGGTGTGTACAAGTCTGTACACTTGTTGGAATCAGTGGTTGAGTCATGTGTGTTCGCTGAACCAGGCTACAGTAGGGAAAGAGGAAACCTAGTCAGTTGTACAACTGAATGCATTCAACCCAACCCCTGTGAATCAGAGAGGTGCGGGGGGCTGCCTTAATCGACATCCACGGTGCCCAGGAAACAGTGGGTTATCTGCCTTGCTCAGAATGACAGATTTTTACCTTGCGGTTACTGGCCCAACGCACTAACCTACCTGCCACCCAGTAGGTCTACAAAGTGTGACATTTAGACAAGAGCCCTCAGATGGATCTGTTGCATTCCAGAAGGGACAGTCAACAAACATCTTTTTTATCCATTATTTTACCAGGTAAGTTGACTGAGAACACGTTCTCATTTGCAGCAACGACCTGGGGAATAGTTACAGGGGAGTGGAGGGGGATGAATGAGCCAATTGTAAACTGAGGATTATTAGGTGACCATGATGGTTTGAGGGCCAGATTGGGAATTTAGCCAGGACACCAGAGTTAACACCCCTACTCTTACGATAAGTGCCATGGGAACTTTAATGAGCTCAGAGAGTCCAGACACCCATTTAATGTCCCACCCGAAAGACAGCACCCGACACAGAGCAGTGTCCCCAATTACTGCCCTGGGGAATTGGGATATTTTTTTTTAGACCAGAGGAAAGAGTGCCTCCTACTGGCCCTCCAACACCACTTCCAGCAGCATCTGGTCTCCCATCCAGGAACTGACCAAGACCAACCCTGCTTAGCTTCAGAAGCAAGCCAGCAGTGGTATGCAGGGTGGTATGCTGCTGGCTGTCTTAGTAACACAGAGAACGATCACCGGCTATGGGTTCAGCTACGGCTTGTCATAGTTCCTCACCAGACCTTACCGCACCAGAGTAGAGCATTCATACATTAAAACATGTCCAGGGACTGCTAGTTTTCACTCCTTCATTCTATCGTCACTCTAAACAGTTAACAAAGTGGCCATAACAGTTCCCATCCCACCATGTCTTCCTCATGAAGAGTCCCATTGATGCTCCTCGTAAATGCTCCCTGTTGATGCTAATTCAAAACAACTTAACGGGGTTACTGCACCACTTCAATTAAGGAACTCTGAGACCAACTTAAGGAACACTGTCTTGAAAGAGACCCGCTTATTAAGTGGATCCCTCTGTATACAGAGACATGCTATGGGCTGAGTGGTGAGGAGAGAGCATGTGGGGCACCATCTCAGTTTGTTTGTTCGTTTGGTTGCTAACGTAGCAGGCAGAGGGCTAGTTCTCTCACTCAATAGCCATTAGCATCCTGCTTACACTGTTAGCCGCTAAGCCACCTGCTCCAGTACCTGATGTGGTGGATCCACTAACACGGTTATTAACTCAAGGTTATTTGATGCCAATAGCCCTGCTTGCTAGGCTTGGCAGTTGGACTGCCTCTGATCATTAACCATTAGCATCAAGCTACCACTCTTTAACCAATAGCTCCAAATGCTAATTGAGTGACTAACTCTTTGCCAACAGCACACTACAGCTATTAGCATCCACTAGCACTGTTATTAACACGTTAGTTATTAGCCCTTCTGCTAGCTAATGAGGTGTCTGCTACTGCTTTTCGGACTCCCGAGTCTGCAGCGGTTTAAGGCACTGCATCTCAGTGCTAGAAGTGTCACTACCAGACCCTGGTTTAATTCCAGGCTGTATCAATTGGCTCAGCGTCGTCCGGTTTAGGGTTAGGCCAGGGGAAATAAAGGTTAAATAAAATTGGACATTGTGTATTCTCATTGCTGTACACTAATGATTCACTAGTATCAGGCAAATTCGGCCCGTCAAATCTCAGTTAACCCATTAACACTAATGGTAATGCTGTAGTAGGCCACCAGGGGGCAAAGTCTTGTAATCCTCAACACTAGCAGTCAGTGTTCTACATAGAGGGATTCACTGACACTACATTTACATTTACATTTAAGTCATTTAGCAGACGCTCTTATCCAGAGCGACTTAGTTTTCTTCAGAGACACACAGCTCTCTCTGTGGAAATAGGACTGGATTATTCTTTGAGTTCTTGGATGTGCTAATATCTCTATCACTGTGTTTCAATCTCTATCTCTGTGTTTCAATCTCTATCACTGTGTTTCAATCTCTATCACTGTGTTTCAATCTCTATCACTGTGTTTCAATCTCTATCACTGTGTTTCAATCTCTATCACTGTGTTTCAATCTCTATCACTGTGTTTCAATCTCTATCACTGTGTTTCAATCTCTACCTCTGTGTTTCAATCTCTATCACTGTGTTTCAATCTCTATCACTGTGTTTCAATCTCTATCTCTGTGTCTCAATCTCTATCTCTGTGTCTCAATCTCTATCACTGTGTTTCAATCTCTATCACTGTGTTTCAATCTCTATCACTGTGTTTCAATCTCTATCTCTGTGTTTCAATCTCTATCACTGTGTTTCAATCTCTGTCACTGTGTTTCAATCTCTATCTCTGTGTTTCAATCTCTATCTCTGTGTCTCAATCTCTATCACTGTGTCTCAATCGCTATCTCTGTGTTTCAATCTCTATCACTGTGTCTCAATCTCTATCTCTGTGTCTCAATCTCTATCTCTGTGTTTCAATCTCTATCACTGTGTTTCAATCTCTATCTCTGTGTCTCAATCTCTATCTCTGTGTTTCAATCTCTATCTCTGTCCAGCATCTCTGAGGGATTGTAGATTTAATCAGATTTGGGGAAATGTGAGGATGAAGTGTTCTGATCAATCACTGAGACGACAGAGCTTTGCATGTGCAGCCCCTCCCTCTCTCCCTTCCCCTCCCTTGCCTTCCCCTCTCTCCCTCCCTTGTGTCTTCCCTGTTGTTGGGTTTCCCTCCCCTGTGTCTTCCCTGTGTTGTTGAACAAACCTGTGTTGTTGGGTTTCCCTCCCCTGTGTCTTCCCTGTGTTGTTGAACAAACCTGTGTTGTTGGGTTTCCCTCCCCTGTGTCTTCCCTGTGTTGTTGAACAAACCTGTGTTGTTGGGTTTCCCTCCCCTGTGTCTTCCCTGTGTTGTTGAACAAACCTTTGTTGTTGGGTTTCCCTCCCCTGTTTGTTGATCCATTTTTAGGATTTCTTTAATTGCCTCTTTCCTTCCATCTCTCTCTCCATTCCTCTTTCCTTCTGTTCGCTCTCTCTATTCCTCTTTCCTTCCATCTCTCTCTCCATTCCTCTTTCCTTCCATCTCTCTCTCCATTCCTCTTTCCGTCCGTCGCTCTCTCTATTCCTCTTTCCTTCTGTTCGCTCTCTCCATTCCTCTTTCCTTCCGTCGCTCTCTCCATTCCTCTTTCCTTCCGTCGCTCTCTCCATTCCTCTTTCCTTCCGTCGCTCTCTCCATTCCTCTTTCCTTCCGTCGCTCTCTCCATTCCTCTTTCCTTCCATCTCTCTCTCCATTCCTCTTTCCTTCCATCTCTCTCTCCATTCCTCTTTCCGTCCGTCGCTCTCTCTATTCCTCTTTCCTTCTGTTCGCTCTCTCCATTCCTCTTTCCTTCCGTCGCTCTCTCCATTCCTCTTTCCTTCCGTCGCTCTCTCCATTCCTCTTTCCTTCCGTCGCTCTCTCCATTCCTCTTTCCTTCCGTCGCTCTCTCCATTCCTCTTTCCTTCCGTCGCTCTCTCTATACCTCTTTCCTTCTGTTCGCTCTCTCCATGCCTCTTTCCTTCCATCGCTCTAATCAAGCCTATTCTCTTTCAGCTCTAGGACTAATCAAGCCTATTCTCTTTCAGCTCTAGGACTAATCAAGCCTATTCTCTTTCAGCTCTAGGACTAATCAAGCCTATTCTCTTTCAGCTCTAATCAAGCCTATTCTCTTTCAGCTCTAATCAAGCCTATTCTCTTTCAGCACTAATCAAGCCTATTCTCTTTCAGCTCTAATCAAGCCTATTCTCTTTCAGCTCTAGCACTAATCAAGCCTATTCTCTTTCAGCTCTAGGACTAATCAAGTCTATTCTCTTTCAGCTCTAGCACTAATCAAGCCTATTCTCTTTCAGCTCTAGCACTAATCAAGCCTATTCTCTTTCAGCTCTAGGACTAATCAAGCCTATTCTCTTTCAGCTCTAGCACTAATCAAGCCTATGCTCTTTCAGCTCTAGCTCTAATCAAGCCTATTCTCTTTCAGCTCTAGCACTAATCAAGCCTATTCTCTTTCAGCTCTAATCAAGCCTATTCTCTTTCGGCTCTAATCAAGCCTATTCTCTTTCAGCTCTAGCACTAATCAAGCCTATTCTCTTTCAGCTCTAATCAAGCCTATTCTCTTTCAGCTCTAGCACTAATCAAGCCTATTCTCTTTCAGCTCTAATCAAGCCTATTCTCTTTCAGCACTAATCAAGCCTATTCTCTTTCAGCTCTAATCAAGCCTATTCTCTTTCAGCTCTAATCAAGCCTATTCTCTTTCAGCACTAATCAAGCCTATTCTCTTTCAGCTCTAGCTCTAATCAAGCCTATTCTCTTTCAGCACTAATCAAGCCTATTCTCTTTCAGCTCTAATCAAGCATATTCTCTTTCAGCTCTAATCAAGCCTATTCTCTTTCAGCTCTAATCAAGCCTATTCTCTTTCAGCTCTAATCAAGCCTATTCTCTTTCAGCACTAATCAAGCCTATTCTCTTTCAGCTCTAGCTCTAATCAAGCCTATTCTCTTTCAGCACTAATCAAGCCTATTCTCTTTCAGCTCTAATCAAGCATATTCTCTTTCAGCTCTAATCAAGCCTATTCTCTTTCAGCTCTAATCAAGCCTATTCTCTTTCAGCTCTAATCAAGCCTATTCTCTTTCAGCTCTAATCAAGCCTATTCTCTTTCAGCTCTAATCAAGCCTATTCTCTTTCAGCTCTAATCAAGCCTATTCTCTTTCAGCTCTAATCAAGCCTATTCTCTTTCAGCACTAATCAAGCCTATTCTCTTTCAGCTCTAGCACTAATCAAGCCTATTCTCTTTCAGCTCTAGCACTAATCAAGCCTATTCTCTTTCAGCTCTAATCAAGCCTATTCTCTTTCAGCTCTAGGACTAATCAAGACTATTTTTTTGTGTATTTTACCATTATTTAACTAGGCAAGTCAGTTAAGAACAAATTCTTATTTTCAATGACGGCCTAGGAACAGTGGGGTTAACTGCCTGTTCAGGGGCAGAACGACAGATTTATACCTTGTCAGCTCGGGGGTTTGAACTTGCAACCTTCCGGTTACTAGTCCAATGCTCTAATACTAGGCTACCCTAATCAAGGATTCCAGTAACACAATCCAGAGCTTGTCAGGCATTTTCAGACCTCAAATGTGGTCTAATATTGAGATGAGTCCATGTGACAATGCCATCTGTTTTATAGATCCAGCTACAGGCCTCATCCCCAATTGAATAGGATATTGAATGGATTTTATGAAACAGTTCTCCAGTTCTGTAATAGTCTGTGGACAAACCACTAATATCATGTGTGAACCTTGTCTAAGGTATTGGAATATAATGGAATACAGTTCCTGCCATCATCTCTCTGACTGACTCCTATGGCTGGATTCAATCCGTAATTCCGAAGTGTCGCAAAAGATCCTCATTAAAATGTGAAGGCAATTTCCGATTAAATAGATAAAGCCCCACGACGAGGTCGCCATCTGTACAGTACTGTACATAACATCAACACACTGCTTGCTCACTCTACCTAAACACACAGACATGGACCCCACTTCAACAGTCACCATAGAAACAGGATCGGTAACTGGGAGGAAATGAAAAGAAGTGGGGGAGTTCTCCGGAGTGTAAACATTCCGTCCAACGGCATCCCGTTGTCATGGTGACTCGCAAACTGTTTACACACAACTTTCTGTGTATCATGGTTATATATCAATTTTATGTGTGTGTGTGTGTGTGTGTGTGTGTGTGTGTGTGTGTGTGTGTGTGTGTGTGTGTGTGTGTGTGTGTGTGTGTGTGTGTGTGTGTGTGTGTGTGTGTGTGTGTGTGTGTGTGTGTGTGTGTGTGTGAGAGAGAGAGACGAGGGGTTGGTAAAGTATTAATATCCAAAAGCAATTTATGGTTCTCAGAAAGTACTGCTTTTTTAGTTCTTGGAATGTTTCAAGCACAGGGTTTCTTAAACTGTGGTTTGAACCCAGAGTGGGTCCTGAACATGTGAGAGGTGGGTCACGAGTTATGAGGAAACATGTATAATCACATTTCCATTTCTTCTTCATTTGGGTCATTCGCAGACATTACATTTATCGTTTGGGTCTCTAGCTAAAAAATGTTGAAGAACCGATGTTCTAGCATACTGAACATGTTTTTCCACTGCAGAAATCTGTAGACATGACGAGATGTGGTTAACTCACATCCCAGACTGTGGCCATATGTCCGGTCAATAGACCAGGGAAATGTAGAAACATTCTGGGAAAAGTTGATTGGAAATCAAAGTTCAATCTCCTCTGGCAGCTGAAAGTTCCTGAGGTGTTTGTGAGGATCCTCCTCTCCTCTCCTCTCCTCTGCTATCCCCTTCTCTCCAATCTTCTCTTCTCTTCTCTCCTCTCCAGTAGTTGGAAAGTAGCTTAAACAACTGCCTTATTTACTCTGCATAATAGTCTGCCCTCTGCCAGAACACTGGCTTAGCCTCCCTGAATGGAGAGAAGGGGAGAGGAGGCAACTTAACCAGGGCCTTTCCTTTGTATTGGCTGGTTGGGCAGAATGGGGTGTAAAGGATAACTGATTCAGATGTGTGTGCCACCCCTGAGCTAAATTTAATCTCTCTCTCTCTCTCTCTCTCTCTCTCTCTCTCTCTCTCTCTCTCTCTCTCTCTCTCTCTCTCTCTCTCTCTCTCACACTCACTCAATCTCTCTCTCTCTCTCTCTCTCTCTCTCTCTCTCTCTCTCTCTCTCTCTCTCTCTCTCTCTCTCTCTCTCTCTCTCTCTCTCTCTCTCTCTCTCTCTCTCTCTCTCTCTCTCCAGTTGAAAGGTATTTTAATAAACCTAATGAAAAGATAGACCCTCTCGTTCTTTCTCCCCCACTGACTCCCTCATAAATCTCCCTCTTTCCTGCTTACTCCAATCAGAGCCAATCAGCTTCTCTCTTGAAGCCATGCCACTCGCCTGGTAATAGTTAATAAAACAATTAGACATTACGGGCTTGGGATGTACATTCCTTTGTTAATGACATCATTAAGAGGCAAGGTTAGGGAAGCATCTCATGATCATCTTCCTATACTTCACTTAGACGGGTGATATTTCACCCAATGTCTTTATGTCTCATGCCTTTGTTACCTTTCTAAGCCAGATTCTCTCTGCTGATGATCACAGCCCTCTATCAATCATGCTGATTTTGGCATTGTTTTTCTACTGCCTTTTATTCACCTCAGAATTCTTATTCTCGCTCTATTTTGCTCTCTCTGTCGCTCTCTCTTTCCTTCTCTCTCCTTCTTTCTCTCTATCGCTCCTTCTTTTCTCTCTCTCTCTCTCTCTCTCTCTCTCTCTCTCTCTCTCTCTCTCTCTCTCTCTCTCTCTCTCTCTCTCTCTCTCTCCTTCTGTCCTCTCTCTCTCTCTCCTTCTTTCCTTCTCTCTCTCTCTCTCCTTCTGTCCTCTCTCTTTCTCCCTCTGTCCCCTCTCTCTCTCTCTCTCTCTCCTTCTCTCTCTCTCTCTCTCTCTCTCTCTCTCTCTCTCTCTCTCTCTCTCTCTCTCTCTCTCTCTCTCTCTCTCTCTCTCTCTCTCTCTCCTTCTGTCCTTCTCTCTCTCCTTCTGTCCTTCTCTCGCTCTCTTTATTTACTCAGCTCCTGCTCTCTTTTCCCTCCCCAATGTATTTTTCCTCTTCTCCATCGTTCCCCTCGTCTTGCTTCCTTTTTCTGTTCCCTGTCTCTTTTTCTCTCTCTACCCCTCTCATGTAACCCCTAGATTAACCATCAGGAGAGAGAGAGAGAGCGTTAGAGAGCGAGACAGAGAAAGAGAGTTGACCCTATCACGTCTCTGTTTATCTGGCATTTAACTCTGCCAGGTGGATTACCTTAGGCAGATGCATGTTTGCAGGTGTGTGTGAGGGAGGGAAATGGATGGGGGTTCCTAAATAGCTCCTGTGATGAATGACAAAGGATTTCTTTGGTGGCTGTCGAGGTTATCTCTCTCTCTAATGACTGCGGAAGAGACAGAGAGAGTAAATAGAGGGAGAGAGAGTGAAAGAGGGAGAGAGGTTACTTGTTGGCTGTCAAGATAGTCATTAGAAAGAGAGACAGAGAAAGAGACATAGGGAGTCAATTGAGAGAGAGAGAGGGAGAGAGGTTTTCTGGTGGCTGTCAAGATAGTCATGAGAGAGAGATCATTTGGTATAAAACAGACATAACACAGTCTATTAAATTTATCAAAACAGGACCATTTTACATCTGTCTGGAAACGAATTAGGAAATTATCTCAACAGAGAAAAATGTCCTCATTGTGTTAACTATATCTCCCCAATAGAATCCATATAGTTTAATGATGACAGCTTCTCCGTCCTAGAGGGGGAGATCAACCATTTCCAGGCCCAGTGACATTTGGTCGTCTGTGGCGACTTAAGTGACAGAAATGGACAAGAACTTGACACCCTCAGCACACAAGGGAACAAACATCTACGTCACCCATATCCCCCCCTAGACACAACTACGACAACATAACCAACAAAAATGGGTCACAACTCCTGCAGCTCTGTCGAACACTGGGTATGTACGTAGTCAATGGCAGGCTTCATGGGGACTCCTATGGTAGGTACAACTATAGCTCATCTCTTGGCAGTAAACCACTTCTCCAATCGTTTTGGCTCTATAACAAAGAACAGCAAAAACATATATATTATCAAATGCAAATCTTAAAATCAACTTTTAAAGAACCAGAACACACTGGATTGTCCAAATACATTGAATGAACTACAGGATAAAAAATGCAAACCCTCCAACCCACAAAGTCTTGTTTTGATGATCGTATCTTCAATTAAATTATAAAATATTCAGACCACAAATTCCAATTGGCTATACTAAAACTCTTTAACATCATCCTCATCTCTGGCATCTTCCCCAATATTCAGAACCAAGGACTGATTTGACCAAGACAAATTCACCACCAATAACCTCCGGGTTGCATCAACAGCAACCTTGGTAAAATCCTCTGCATTATCATTAACTAGTTGCGACGAGCTAACCCGTATCCGGGAGCGTAATCATAGCCTCAAAATGCATTAGCATAACACAACGGACATAAATACCCCTAGAAAGTTTTCCTATTAATGAAAATCGCAAATGACAAAAACAAAAGCTCCCGTTTCTTCACCATGCTTGGCTGAGAAATCGACCGAAAAATGCTACAACTATAACGCCAAACTTTTTTCAAAATTAGCTACATAATATCGACAGAAACACAGCAAACGTGGTTTGGGATCCATCCTTAAGGTGTTTGTTACAAATATATTCGATAATATATCCGTCGAGGCAGTTGGTTTCTCATAAGATGCGATTGGAAAAATGGCTACCTCAGTATTTTATGCAAGGTTTTCTCCAGGAGACACCATGTGACCACATGCCATATATAGTCCCTTACAGCCATTCTTCAAGGGAAATGCCTAAAAAGATGTCACAATGCTGTAAACACCCCGGGGAAAACTTGTAGCTCATTCACAGCCATATAAGGAGTCATTGGCGGCACTTCGTGGTTGGATTTTAATCTGGGTTTCGCCTGTAACATCAGTTCTGTGGCACTCACAGACAATATCTTTGCAGTTTTGGAAACGTCAGAGTGTCTTCTTTCCAAAGCTGTCAATTATATGCATAGTCAAGAAAACAATGTACTGAGCAAATGTCAAATAGGCTTTTAACCAAATTACCGTACAATAGATCATGTTTTCTCTCTGCACAGCCTAACTGACTACAAACCAAATCTTTTTTTTATTAAAAAAAAAGATGTTGTGTCACTTTGGCATGAGGGTCTGCTATGCAAATTAATGGAAAGTGGTATTGGGGGAAAAATATACAACATTATAAAATCCATGTACACAAACAAAAAGTGTACAACTAAAATTGACAAAAACACAAATTTCTTTCCACTGAGCCATGGGGTGAGAAAGTGATTCAACTTAAGCCCCGTCTTCTTCCACATATATATAAATGAATTGGCGAGGGAACTAGAACAGCCTGCAGCACCCGGCCTCACCCTACTAGAATCTGAAGTCAAATGTCTACTGTTTGCAAATAATCTCGTGCTTCTGTCCCCAACCAAGGAGGTCCTACAGCAGCACCTAGATCTTCTGTACAGATTCTATTAGACCTGGGCCCTGACAGTAAATCTCAATAATAGTGTCCCAAAAAAAAGTCAATACAAATTCCATCTAGACACCATTGCCCCAGAGCACCAAAAAAACTATACTTACCTCGGCCTAAACATCAGCGTTTCGGGTAACTTCCACAAAGTTGTGAACGATCTGAGAGACAAGGCAAGAAGGGCCTTCTATGCCATCAAAAGGAACATAAAATTTGACGTACCAATTAGGATTTGGCTAGAAATACCTAAATCAGTAATAGAACCCATTGCCCTTTATGGTTGTGACGTCCACTCATCAACCAGTAATTCTGAAAATGTTACAAACACCAAATTGAGACACTGCATAAAGAATTGTGCAAAAATATCCTTTGTGTACAATATAAAACACACAAACAATGCATGCAGAGCAGAATTAGGCCGATACTCGCTAATTTCAAAATCCAGAAAACAGCCGTTAAATTCTACAACCCCTTAAAAGGAAGTGATTCCCAAACCTTCCATTACAAAGCCAGCACTTACAGAGAGATGAACCTGGAGAAGAATCCCCTAAGCAAGCTGGTCCTGGGGCTCTGTTCACAAACACAAACACCCTACAGAGCCCCAGTACAGCAACAGAATTAGACCCAACCATATCATGAGAAAACAAAAAGATTATTACATGATACAATGGAAAGAATTAACATAAAAAAACAGAGCAAACTAGAATGCTATTTGGCCCTAAACAAAGAGTACACAGTGGCAGAATACCTGACCACTGTGACTGACCCAAACTTAATGAAAGCTTTGACGAGAGAGAGAGAGAGAGAGAGAGAGAGAGAGAGAGAGAGAGAGAGAGAGAGAGAGAGAGAGAGAGAGAGAGAGAGAGAGAGAGAGAGAGAGCTTGTGCTCAATGCTTAATTGATGAGACACAGCAGGGAATTTAAGTACTGTCTGCCCTTTGCCCTCTGCTTGACAGACCAAGGCACACGCACACTGCCGTGATTCCTTCTGTCTCAATCCCCCTCACCTTTCTCACATAGTAGTCTGCTTTATGTCTATATATTTCTGACAAGGGAGACATGACATGTTTGACTGGACCGTATAGTTGTGATCCCCTGGACTGTCACTGTGAGGTGTTGGTGGGGGGGTACTTGTGTTTGTCTTCCCAGAGTGGAGGAAGGGAGAAAGGGATGGAGACTATCACTCACCAGCAGATGGTAGGGATACGTATCGTTCCTGAATCAAACACTATTCCTTTGTGTGCGTGTGTGTGTGTGTGTGTGTGTGTGTGTGTGTGTGTGTGTGTGTGTGTGTGTGTGTGTGTGTGTGTGTGTGTGTGTGTGTGTGTGTGTGTGTGTGTGTGTGTGTGTGTGTGTGTGTGTGTGTGTGTGTGTGCGCGTGTGTGTGTGTGTGCGCGTGTGTTCGTGTGTGTGTGTGCGTGAGTGTTTGTGTGTGTGTGTATGCGTAATGCATGTGTGTTTTCTTTCCAGAATCTCTTTTCTTTGAATTAAAGAGGGACATGGCCTTTAGATTAATTATTCATTTGACTCTTTCTGCATGGAGTCTCTCTCCCTCTTTTCTCCCTCTCGCTCTCTTTCTTTGCCTTTCTCCTCTCTCTCTCTTCTCTCAATCGCTCCATCTCTTTCCTCCTCTCTCTCTCTCTCTCTCTCTCTCTCTCTCTCTCTCTCTCTCTCTCTCTCTCTCTCTCTCTCTCTCTCTCTTTCTTACTTTCTCCCTCCCTCCCCTCCCTCCCTCCCTCTAGCAGTGTAAGTCGTGTGGGTGGACTGTTCCACTGGGGGCTTTATGGGGGAGTTAGGATGGGGTTTGAGCACAAACACACACACACACACACACACTCTGAAGCTCAGACACACACATCTTTGTTCCTGTGGGTTGGCAGTTCTCTCTCGGTTTTATATTTGCAGCAGTGTGTATGTCACAGAGAAAGTGACCCCACATCTGTCATCCTAATTGACAGATAGGTGCTGGTCAAGGTGGGTGTGTGTGTGTTTGTGGGCCATTTAAGCATGGCATAAGCAGGGTGATGATGTCTCTAGTAGCGTGACACTGATGTGTGTGTGTCTGTGTGTGTCTCGGGTGTGAAATTGTTTTGGTAGGTGCTGACCAGTGGTGCATGCTCTTCATCTTCATCTTCTTAGGTGCATTACTGTCACCTACCAGGCTGGAGTGTGATGAGACTTGAGATGTTCTAGATTCTGTCCTACCAGGCTGGAGTGTGATGAGACTTGAGATGTTCTAGATTCTGTATTACCAGGCTGGAGTGTGATGATACTTGAGATGTTCTAGATTCTGTCCTACCAGGCTGGAGTGTGATGAGACTTGAGATGTTCTAGATTCTATATTACCAGCCTGGAATGTGATGAGACTTGAGATGTTCTAGATTCTGTATTACCAGCCTGGAGTGTGATGAGACTTGAGATGTTCTAGATTCTGTATTACCAGGCTGGAGTGTGATGAGACTTGAGATGTTCTAGATTCTGTATTACCAGGCTGGAGTGTGATGAGACTTGAGATGTTCTAGATTCTGTATTACCAGCCTGGAGTGTGATGAGACTTGAGATGTTCTAGATTCTGTCCTACCAGCCTGGAGTGTGATGAGACTTGAGGTGTTCTAGATTCTGTTCTCTAGTCTACATGAATGGAGGAAGGAGATGATTGCTGAGTGAATGACAGTTTGTTCTGGATGGGTACGG
Source organism: Oncorhynchus gorbuscha (assembly GCF_021184085.1). Taxonomy (NCBI): domain Eukaryota; kingdom Metazoa; phylum Chordata; class Actinopteri; order Salmoniformes; family Salmonidae; genus Oncorhynchus; species Oncorhynchus gorbuscha. The sequence goes on along the minus strand of NC_060183.1, from coordinate 11,815,220 downwards.
CTTTTTCCAAGGCAGGGGATTGTTTTTCTGAATGTCAGCCTTTGATGTTCGTTCATTTGACAGTGAAGGAGGATGTGAGCTGTCGTTTCTGCTGCTGGACAGTTGGGACACAAACCTGTGTTGTGTTTTCCTGTCTTTTGGAGAGAGGCGTTGAGGCCGTTGTGTCCTGGTTTCTGATCGTCTTGATCAGTCCTTTGTGGTTATTGCTGATTGAAACCAGTGGGTGGATGGAGTATACTGCCCTACCAAGCAAAAAGGCACTAACTGCTAATTTTGTTGAAAATTAGTTAATGTAATTTTTGCTACATTAAATACATGCTTAATCATGTGAACAAATATCATGCCTCTGTTGAATTGTGTTTTGGAGGAAATGGGGGTCATATTAGCAGTAACTGTACTAGGTTACTGTGAAACCAAGGCAAATGAAAGCAATTTCTCTCAGTTCCACGCTATATCCTTGCTTCATCGCCCACTAACGACTCCTGTGGCGGGCCGGGCGCAGTGCACGCTGACAAGGTCGCCAGGTGTACAGTGTTTCTTCCGACATATTGGTGCGGCTGGCTTCCGGGTTGGATGTGCATTGTGTCAAGAAGCAGTGCGGCTTGGTTGGGTTGTGTTTCAGACGATGCATGGCTTTCGACCTTCTCCCGAGTCCGTACGGGAGTTGCAGCGATGAGACAAGACTGTAACTACTACCAATTGGATACCACGAAATTGGGGTTAAAAAAATAAATGTAAAAAAAGTTGATTGATATGGCTTGGTGTTGGTTCCTGAGAAGTGCCTATAAGATGTCCAATACTAGGTCTGGGCTGTTGTGAGTGTAACCGCCATCCAGTGTTGTAGATCTGAGGTCGAGTCTGAGTAGATGTTTGGTGATCTATTCTGTTCTATCCAGGCTAGGGCTACGATACAGGCCATAAGTTTGAAGGTGAAATCTGAAAGTTTGTTTGCCAGTCTTTTTGTCTGAGTGAACTGTATGTCTAGAAGAGTGAAGCCTGCCTTGACGTGTTCTGTCACCGGGTCCGTGGAGACATCTGTGTAAATATGTGTGTTATGCGAAGTGGTATTGTGACCTTACATACCATGCCATCAGCAGTCCTACCACCCCTCCATCCTCTACTTCCTGAATCATCTCCAGGAAGTCTATTTTTGGGGGTGTCCAAGAGACAGGATGGCACCAAAGGTAGGGATACCGTAGGTCTGTTTCACCCCTAGGTCCTGGACCCATTTGTTGATCTTCCATCCAGAGACAGGATGGCATCAAAGGAAGGGATACCGTAGGTCTGTTTCACCCCTAGGTTCCCGGACCCATTTTTTGATCTTCCATCCAAAGACTTCATTCTTTATGAGGGTGGAGTATTCCCACCTGAGGGTGGAGTATTCCCAGCAATCCTCCAGGATGGACTGTCCTTTTAGTGACACCCAGTCAGCAATAGAGGGTTCTTGTTGTTGTGGTCTTAAGGGCATCTCACCCATTTCCCCTTGTAGGGAGGATATGGGGGCGGGGGGTGATTTAAATGCGCCACAGCTTATTCTTAGGCTGGTGTCTTGGGTAACGTCCACCTTTAGTAATATCCCTGGTGCCGCTGAGTCATAGGCAATACATCCAGAGTAAGAAATGGTATCTGATGAGAGCGAAATATATACTCACAAGTGATGATCGCGACCAGTGGAAGATTCCGAAGGAGCCAGCATATAAACTGTACATGGGCGTTTGGGTGTTTATACCAATGAATCCCATTATAATAAAACCCCTTACCTCTGTAAGCTGCCTGTGTACTCTTGGTTATGAAGATAATAGTGTGCAGTGTGATGGAAGTGCTCTGAGTAGGGTTGTAACAACTCTAGGACCTCAGTGGCTTTAAACTGGTTTATTTGTGGTTGATTTATGGTTGAGTTGTGGTTTAATTGTGGATGATTTGTGGTTGAAGTAGTTGATTTGTAGTTGAAGGGGTTGATTTGTGGTTGATTTGTGGTTGAAGTGGTTGATTTGTGGTTGAAGTAGTTAATTTGTGGTTGATTTGTGGTTGAAGTTGTTGATTTGTAGTTGAAGGGGTTGATTTGTGGTTGAAGTGGTTGATTTGTGGTTGAAGTGGTTGATTTGTGGTTGAAGTAGTTAATTTGTGGTTGAAGTAGTTAATTTGTGGTTGATTTGTGGTTGAAGTTGTTGATTTGTAGTTCAAGTGGTTGATTTGTGGTTTGTTTGTGGTTGAAATAGTTGATTTGTGGTTGATTTTTTTTGGTTGAAGTTGTTGATTTGTAGTTCAAGTGGTTGATTTGTGGTAAAAAAATGGTTGAAATGGTTGATTTGTGGTTGATTTGTGTTTCGGAGGTGTTAGATAGTTTAGGAACATGTCGTCAAATGATACTTGAGGAGGGTTGTGATCTTGGCTGTTAATGAGTCAGTTGAGAGTGGCATGGAAGCACAAACGCAAGAACACACACACACATCTTAACACGTATGGAAATGACCACATATAACAAGGTGTTTACTTTGCGTCATATTAATCCAGTCGGCAAAAAGGATGAAATTGAAATTTTTCATTGAATAAAAAAAAAAATGTAGAGAAATATATTATGTATACCCATTAGAGAATTCCAAGTACATACATACTTTTAAAACATCTCATGCAGCTAGCATAACACAAGGCTGACTTTCAACACCTCAACCCCCCACTTATCGAAGCCTTTCCTCTCTGTACTCTCTCTGTTTGTTGACCTAAGTATTGCAGTAGGTAACATTTCCAAGAGCAACGACATTAAACATTTACTATCATGTATTATTGATATGGTCTTAACCTTGCCCTAGTGTGAAGATGTATACCGCACTGCAGTGATACTGTACGTTAGCATCGGCAGCTACTTTCATACTCCACACACAAACATGTCTTCTTGACTTATTCATGTGAAAAAAATACCAGGACGCTGCTTGTTGTCAAGGCACAGTGTGAAAAAGGTTTCAGTAAATTAAAGCTTTGAGACGTGGATTGTGAACGTGTGCTGTTTAGAGGGTGAATGGGCAAGACAAAATATTTAGGTGCCTTTGAACTGGGTATGGTAGTAGGTTCCCGGGCGCTTAAGTCTGAGTGTGTCGAGAACTATGACGCTGCTGGGTTTTTCCACCCTCAACAGTTTCTCGTGTGTATCAAGAACGGTCCTCCGCCCAAAGATATCCAGTCAACTTGCCTATTGACCATTCATCCTCTGAATGGCACACACACAATCCATGTCTCAAGGCTTAAAAATACTTCTTTAACCTGTCTCCTCCCCTTCATCTAGACTGATGGAAGTGGATTTAAGAGGTGACATCAATAAGGATCATAGCTTTCACCTGGTCCGTCTATGTCATGGACTGAGCAGGTGTTCCTAATGTTGTGTACTCAGTGTAGAGAGAGAGAGAGAGAGTTTGAGTTTTTATAAATCCTTTATTTTTTACTCAAGTGTTAACATAAATAATGACACACTGCCTTTTCAGAAATTAAACAACAAATGTAATTCCTAAACAAAAATAAATACATAACATATACATTCAACTTATTTCATCAGCAAAAAATAATTTCCCCTCCTCTAGAAAACAAAGTGCTCCTTCGTAGGCCCACTTCTCCTCAAATAATAGGAAATATTTTACAGCTGAAAAGAACTCAATCTACTTTTATTCTTGCTTTCACTAATCCTTTAAAAACACATCTTACATCCTGCCCATATCCCGTTTTTATCTTATGTTTCCTACTCAGAAAAATTGACATCTTAGCTTGTCCCAAAATAAAATGTAACATTTGACATTTTCTTTTCTGTTGTTTACTATATTGGAACCCCAAAATAAGAACAGTGTCATTGAAAAACTCCCCTACAGCTTTAAACAAAGATTCCAGCATTTCCAATAGAGGTTTTATACTCTCACACTCCATAAAACAGTGAAAAATTATTTCTCTTATATTACAAAAATGACATCCATCTCGAACATCTGAGTTAATAACAGATGCAAAAGCATTAACTGCAATGATGCCATGTAAAACCATCCATTGCATATCACCAGTACCCTTTTGTAACGGTGGTTTGTACAGTGCTCTCCATGCTGGCTTTACCTTGTCATCAATGCCCAATTTTACCCTCCATGGAGTGTCTTTTCTATTTTTCAATTTATCGTTATTCAACACCTTGACACACCCCCTATACAAGTACTTCCCATTCACCTCATCCAAACCCACCTCCTCCAACCCTCTCAAATCCAGCAATAACGCCTTTCTTTCTGACTCTGGGATATTTGGTGTAATCCCTAGTCTTGGAAATGAGACGTCTTCATCTTGTACCTTCTTCTTGTGGCTACTAAGCATACCCCATTCTTCCGCTGACAGAGCCTTCCTGCATCTCCCCACTATTTGTCCGACAATCCTTTCCGACCTCATCCCCAAATGTTCTGCCACCCGTCTTCCATCCATTAAGGCGGGCCCAGCCATGGCCATTAACTGTTTTAAGGTGATGATTTTCCCCTTCACCAGAATCTTGGAGAAATGTGGAACAGCTGCAGTTGTACAATCCAGTCTTGCCCCATACACCAGAGGTTCCTCCAACAGCCAATGCACCGACTCCGCTGAAGTTTGTCTGAACACGTTCATTATGCTCCATACTCTGAGAAGTCCTCTGTAAAACGGAGGTACTCCCTCCCTAGAAATCTGGCTACTATCAACCAGAAATAAAGCCTTCTTTAAACCTAAACCTCCAACCCGCTGTAATATAAGACCTGCCACCCCTCTCCACACCACATTTTCCGGTCCATAAAGCAACCTTTGAATAAACTGAAACCGGAAAGCAGCAGCCCTACTAACAAGATGTACAAGACCTTGTCCCCCCTCCTCTTTTGACAAATATAAAACACTTTGTGGAACCCAGTGATATTTATCCCAAAAGAAATCCACAGTAATTGCCTGTATCTTAGCCAGAAGGCCAGATGGTGGTTCTAAAACTGACAACCGATGCCACAGTGCAGAGGCAATCACATTGTTAACTATAATAGTGCGCCCCCTATATGACATACGAGATAGTAACCAACGCCATCTCCTCATCCTCCCTTCCACCATTTCAACCACCCCACTCCAGTTTTTTTCCATAGTCCCCTCATCTCCTAGGTACACTCCGAGATACTTAAAACCTCCCTTACACCATTCTAGCCCCCCTGGCAAAGCCATGATCCCTCCAGACCATTCTCCAATCTGTAAAGCACAACTCTTTTCCCAATTTACCTTTGCAGAGGATATTCCCCTAAAACGATCAACCATTAGACTCAAGCTATCCACCTCCGCTTGATTTCACTAACACAACTACATCATCAGCATAGGCTGAGAGACGAATAGGAGGAATATCCTCTGAAAGGCACACCCCTTGCAATGCGACTTCTAATGCTATTTAGTAGTGGCTCTATAGCAATGGCATATAACATTCCTGACAAAGAACATCCCTGCCTAATACCTCTACACACTTTAAAAGGAGCACTCAAACCACCGTTAACTTTCAATACACTTTCAATGTCACCATATGTCACCTTTATCAGGGCAATAAAACCAGAGCTGAACCCAAACGCCTCAAACGTGTGCCATAAATATTGATGTTCAACTCGGTCAAATGCCTTTTCCTGATCAATTGAAATTAGACCAGCATCCAACCCAATATCCCTAGAGACGTCCAAAAAATCACGAATCAGAGAAATATTATCCCCTATCTGCCTACCAGGAACACAGTAGGACTGATCTGTATGTATGATTTGCCCCATCACCTCCCTCAGCCTGTTGGACAAAGCCTTTGACAATATCTTATAATCAGTGCACAATAAAGCCACCGGCCTCCAGTTCTTCACCTCCCTCGGGTCACCCTTTTTGGGCAGCAGGGTGAGGACAGCCCTTCTGCAGCTTATTGGTAGTAACCCTCCGGTTAAACTATCATTAACTACTTCTAACAAATCCTCTCCCAACATAGCCCAAAAAGACTTAAAAAAGTCAACGGGAAGCCCATCAATGCCTGGTGCCCTTCCATTTTCCATGCCTTTTAATGCAGTGTATAAATCCTGCAAAGACAATGGGTGCTAAAGCTCAACCTGAGCTTCTGCAGTCACCTTTGGGAGCCCATCAAAGATGCTCATGGATGAAAAAAATATACAGAGGAAGATCCAGCCACCACATCTCTTTACAGAGTTAAAACTGCAACTGAACTCTTTCATTTTCTTTAGAATTGACATCACTTATCACTCTCGTGACCACTTTCTTGAGTCTAGCAATTTCAGGGCTTTTCAAACTTCCCCCTGTAATTTTTGACATCAGAAACTTTGCTGATTCAATAAACAATTCACGTTCAGGGAAAAAATCAGTTACATTGTAATCCTGCATATATCTCTTCCCTTTTGTCAACTTCAGAAATTGACGTATCTTCTCGATCCCATACCTCCCTTCCACCCAATTTATCTCACTATATTGTTGTGACGCGTCAGATGACTCACTCTCGCTATCCTCCCCAGAAGAGAACTCCACCATCTCTACACCTTGTTCATCTTCAACTGATCTATCAATCTCTACCTTTCTCTTAGAATTAGACCCTTCACCACCCCTTAAATTCTTCCTTTTACTCCTCAGTATTTTGAAAACATCCGCTTCCTTTTCCGTTATTTCAATCTCCTCTTGACCTCCAATTTCATTTTCCAGCACCACCTCAGCGACGGCAGTCGCAATCTCACCTACTGTTTCCCCTCTCTCTTTGTTCTGATCTACCACAATTGCCCCCGTATCCACAATGCCTTCCTCTCCTACTTTTCCAATCACATCTGCCCACCTTCTCTCTTCCCCTGCACCCTTAGCATGTTCATCCCTTCGCGGTGGTGCGTTAGTTTCACCTGCACTAGAGCTACTACCAGGCTCAGCGCGCTCATTCTCGGGACAACTACGCACCAAATGCCCCTCTCTTCCACAGCCACATTTAATTGATTCAGTAGTTGCATAGAAGAGATAATCAAATCGATTAATCTTAAAGCTGAACGCTAAATTCAGTTCATCTCCGTCCTTTTAAAAAATCATATGCACTTGTCTCCTATGAGACACGACATGTTTCAACAACGGAGATTTGCATCCAAAAAGAACCTTCTTTATTGTAGATACGATTTGACCATGGCGAGGTAACTCTCGCTCTAACACTTCATCTCTAACAAATGGTGGCACGTTAGAAAGCATAACTTTCTTCGCCGGATTCATAAGCGGAAATACCGGCGTCTGTGTCTCCCGCAACACAACACCCCTCTCAACTATCTTATTCACCTTTTCAATTGAATCTAAGAATATCACTACAGCGCTATTCATCCTTGAGGCTGATTTGATGCTATCATACCCAATGATAGCACCCACAGCCAAGCTAAATTTTTCCACTGAACACTCGGCCGCAGCAGGAATCTTTACTCCATGCCTCCGACTAACTCTACACTTCCGCGACTGGCCATTGCAACCAGCCCCACCCGCTGGTTGTGCCCTCGCGAAAAACCAACCTCAAAGATCCCACCACCCCTATACGTGCTTAGTGATAGTTAAACAAGATACCCTTAAAACAACTAAATTAATCAATACATATATACAAAAACGCGATAGAGTGAAAATAAATTCCATTCGCTCTCACAATCACTCCCAGCATGCACTCCGACGAGAGAGAGAGAGAGACTTTAATTAAGACATTATAGCAAATAAATCAATTCCCACATCCTGAGGGCTTTTTCTGTCAAAACAAAGAACAAATATCTCCCCTGTTCTCACTTGGGTTTACCCACTCTTCCTTACAGGCACACACATGCACAAACACACATACACACACGCACATGCACACACACACTCTTCCTCTATATACAGTCAGGAAACTCCTCTGTCTCTCTCTGCTGCGGATTGTTGGTTGCTAAGCAATGCTGAGGGAAGTCAAAACTGTAATATCACATAGCCCCTACAGCCCGGAGACAAATGATAGTGAGCGACACAAATACATCTTTGCATGACAAAAGAATAACCTCAATGTTTATCCACCATGTAATGCCGCTTTAAGTGAAGAGAGAAGAGCGAGAGCGACTGCATGGATATGAAGAGAGAGATAGAGGGAAAGAGAGTGGGACTGCACGGATTGGTGCACCAGGCTATTTAAGGCACTGCAGATGATGGGACTATTAGTTACATCGACTCACAGCCATTGTCTGGATTTACAGCTTAACATTAGATATGTACCCTAAACCTTAAAGCACAGAACACGGAGGTACAGGCCTGGTGGTGTGGGTGACTGACTTTGTTTTGTTAAGAGGGAGAGAAGAGGAGGGAGAGAAGAGGAGGGAGAGAAGAGGAGGGAGAGAAGAGGAGGGAGAGAAGAGGAGGGAGAGAAGAGGAGGGAGAGAAGGAAGAGAAGGAAGAGAAGGGAGAGAAGAGAAGAGAAGGGAGAGAAGAGAAGGGAGAAAAGAGAAGGGAGAGAATAGAAGGGAGAGAATAGGAGAGAGAGAATAGAAGAGGAGGGAGAGAAGAGGAGGGAGAGAAGAGGAGGGAGAGAATAGAAGGGAGAGAAGAGGAGGGAGAGAATAGAAGGGAGAGAATAGAAGAGGAGGGAGAGAATAGGAGAGAGAGAATAGAAGAGGAGGGAGAAAAGAGGAGAGAGAGAAGAGGGAGAGAAGAGGGAGAGAAGAGGGAGAGAAGAGAAGCGAGAGAATAGAAGAGGAGCGAGAGAATAGAAGAGGAGGGAGAGAAGAGGAGGGAGAGAAGAGGAGGGAGAGAAGAGGAGGGAGAGAAGAGGAGGGAGAGAAGAGGAGGGAGAGAAGAGGAGGGAGAGAAGAGGAGGGAGAGAAGAGGAGGAAGAGAAGAGGATGGAGAGAAGGAAGAGAAGGGAGAGAAGAGAAGAGAAGGGAGAGAATAGAAGGGAGAGAATAGGAGAGAGAGAATAGAAGAGGAGGGAGAGAAGAGAAGGGAGAAAAGAGAAGGGGGAGAATAGAAGGGAGAGAATAGGAGAGAGAGAATAGAAGAGGAGGGAGAGAAGAGGAGGGAGAGAATATAAGGGAGAGAAGAGGAGGGAGAAAAGAGAAGGGGGAGAATAGAAGGGAGAGAATAGGAGAGAGAGAATAGAAGAGGAGGGAGAGAAGAGGAGGGAGAGAATATAAGGGAGAGAAGAGGAGGGAGAGAATAGAAGAGGAGGGAGAGAAGAGGAGGGAGAGAATATAAGGGAGAGAAGAGGAGGGAGAGAATAGAAGAGGAGGGAGAGAATAGAAGGGAGAGAATAGAAGAGGAGGGAGAGAATAGGAGAGAGAGAATAGAAGAGGGAGAAAAGAGGAGAGAGAGAAGAGGGAGAGAAGAGGGAGAGAAGAGAAGCGAGAGAATAGAAGAGGAGGGAGAGAATAGAAGAGAAGGGAGAGAATAGAAGAGAAGGGAGAGAAGAGGAGGGAGAGAAGAGGAGGGAGAGAAGAGGAGGGAGAGAAGAGAAGAGGAGGGACAGAAGAGGAGGGACAGAAGAGGAGGGAGAGAAGAGGAGGGAGAGAAGAGGAGGGAGAGAAGAGGAGGGAGAGAAGAGGAGGGAGAGAAGAGAAGGGAGAGAAGAGAAGGGAGAGAAGAGGAGGGAGAGAATAGGAGGGAGAGAAGAGGAGGGAGAGAAGAGGAGGGAGAGAAGAGGAGGGAGAGAATAGAAGAGGAGGGAGAGAATAGAAGAGGAGGGAGAGAAGAGAAGAGGAGGGAGAAAAGAGGGAGAGAAGAGAAGCGAGAGAATAGAAGAGGAGGGAGAGAATAGAATAGAAGAGGAGGGAGAGAAGAGGAGGGAGAGAAGAGAAGGGAGAGAATAGAAGAGGAGGGAGAGAATAGAAGAGGAGGGAGAGAATAGAAGAGGAGGGAGAGAATAGAAGGGAGAGAATAGAAGAGGAGGGAGAGAATAGAAGAGAGAGAGAATAGAAGAGGGAGAGAATAGAAGAGGGAGAGAATAGAAGAGGAGGGAGAGAATAGAAGAGGAGGGAGAGAATAGAAGAGGAGGGAGTGAATAGAATAGGAGGGAGAGAATAGAATAGGAGGGAGAGAATGGAAGAGGAGGGAGATAATAGGAGGGAGATAATAGGAGGGAGATAATAGGAGGGAGAGAATAGGAGGGAGAGAATAGAAGAGGAGGGAGAGAATAGAAGAGGAGGGAGAGAATAGAAGAGGAGGGGAGAATAGAAGAGGGAGTGAATAGAAGAGGGAGTGAATAGAAGAGGGAGAGAATAGGAGAGAGAGAATAGGAGAGAAGAGGAGGGAGAGAAGAGGAGGGAGAGAAGAGGGAGGGAGAGAAGAGGGAGGGAGAGAAGAGGGAGGGAGAGAAGAGGGAGGGAGAGAAGAGGGAGGGAGAGAAGAAGAGAGAGAAGAGAAGAGAAGAGAAGAGAAGAGAAGAGAAGAGAAGAGAAGAGAAGGGGAGAGAAGAGAAGAGCGAGAGAAGAGGAAAGAGAGAGAGAAGTGGATGGAGAGATGGAGGGAGAGAAGGAGGGAGAGAAGAGAGGAGGAGGAAAAGTGGGGGGAGAGAGAGAGAGGAGGAGAAGTGGGGGGAGAGAGAGGAGGAGGAGAAGTGGAGGGAGAGAGAGGAGGAGGAGGAGAATTGGAGGGAGAGAGAGGAGGAGGAGGAGAAATGGAGGGAGAGAGAGAGGGGAGGAAGAGAAGTTGAGGGAGAGAGAGGAGGAGGAGAAGTGGAGGGAGTTAGAGGAGGAGAAGTGGACAGAGAGAGAGAGGAGGAGGAGAAGTGGAGGGGGAGAGAGGAGAAGGAGGAGTAGTGGAGAGAGAGGAGGAGGAGGAGAAGTGGAGGGAGTTAGAGGAGGAGAAGTGGACGGAGAGAGAGAGGAGGATGAGAAGTGGAGGGAGAGAGAGGAGAATGAGGAGAAGTGGAGGGAGAGAGAGAGGAGGAGAAGTGGAGGGAGAGAGAGGAGGAGAAGTGGAGGGAGAGCGAGGGAGGAGGAGAAGTGGAGGGAGAGAGATGCCTCTTGGTGTCATGTTTTGTCATTTATTATCTTGTCTTGTCCCTGTGCTTCCCATTCTATTCGTTTCCCTCTGCTGGTCTTATTAGGTTCTTTCCCTCTTTCTATCCCTCTCTCTCCCCCTCCCTCTCTCACTCTCTCGCTCTCTCTTCTCTCTATCGTTCCGTTCCTGCTCCCAGCTGTTCCTATTCCCCTAATCATCATTTAGTCTTCCCACACCTGTTCCCGATCCTTTTCCCTGATTAGAGTCCCTATTTCACTCCTTGTTTCCCGTACCTGCCCTGTCGGATCCTCATTTATAATTCACCGTGCTGTGTCTATGTTTTGCCCTGTCGTGTCGTGTTTCCCTCAGATGCTGCGTGGTGAGCAGGTGTCTGAGTCTGCTAGGTTCAAGTGCCTTCCCGAGGCAACCTGCAGTTCTCGATCAAGTCTCCAGTCCGTTCTCGTCTTTACGTGTAGTATTATGCTTTTTGTTTTGTAAAGTTTATTCTGGATTAAATACTCTGTTTTCGCCAAGTCGCTTTTGGGTCCTCATTCACCTGCATGACAGAAGGATCCGACCAAGGAATGGACCCAGCGACTACAGACGCTCGTAACACTGCCGTCGAGATCCAAGGAGCCATGCTCGGCAGACACGAGCAGGAATTGTCTGCTGCTCGCCATGCCGTGGAGAGCCTGGCCGCTCAGGTTTCCGACCTCTCTGGAGAGTTCCAGAGTCTTCGTCTCGTGCCACCTGTTACTTCCTGGCCTGCCGAGCCTCCAGAACCTAGGGTTAATAACCCACCTTGCTACTCCGGGCAGCCCACTGAGTGCCGCTCCTTTCTCACCCAGTGTGAGATTGTGTTCTCTCTCCAACCCAACACATACTCTAGAGAGAGAGCTCGGGTTGCTTACGTCATTTCACTCCTTACTGGCCGGGCCCGAGAGTGGGGCACAGCTATCTGGGAGGCAAGGGCTGATTGTTCTAACAATTACCAGAACTTTAAAGAGGAGATGATTCGGGTTTTTGACCGTTCAGTTTTTGGTGGGGAGGCTTCTAGGGTCCTGGCTTCCCTATGCCAAGGTGATCGATCCATAACGGATTACTCTATAGAGTTTCGTACTCTTGCTGCCTCTAGTGACTGGAACGAGCCGGCGCTGCTCGCTCGTTTTCTGGAGGGACTCCACACAGTGGTCAAAGATGAGATTCTCTCTCGGGAGGTTCTTTCCAGTGTGGACTCTTTGATTGCTCTCGCCATCCGCATTGAACGACGGGTAGATCTTCGTCACCAGGCTCGTGGAAGAGAGCTCGCATCAACGGTGTTTCCCTGCTCCGCATCGCAACCATCTCCCTCCTCTGGCTCTGAGACTGAGCCCATGCAGCTGGGAGGGATTCGCATCTCGACTAAGGAGAGGGAACGGAGGATCACCAACCGCCTGTGCCTCTATTGCGGATTTGATGGACATTTTGTTAATTCATGTCCAGTAAGAGGCCAGAGCCCATCAGTAAGCGGAGGGCTACTGGTGAGCGCTACTACTCAGGTCTCTTCATCTAGATCTTGTACTACTATGTCGGTCCATCTACGCTGGACCGGTTCGGGTGCTACATGCAGTGCCTTGATTGACTCTGGGGCTGAGGGTTGTTTCATGGACGAAGCATGGGTTCGGAAACATAACATTCCTTTCAGACAGTTAGACAAGCCTACGCCCATGTTTGCCTTAGATGGTAGTAATCTTCCCAGTATCAGATTTGAGACACTACCTTTAACTCTCACAGTATCTGGTAACCACAGTGAGACTATTTCTTTTTTGATTTTTCGTTCACCTTTCACACCTGTTGTTTTGGGTCATCCCTGGCTAGTATGTCATAATCCTTCTATTAATTGGTCTTGTAATTCTATCCTATCCTGGAACGTATCTTGTCATGTGAAGTGCTTAATGTCTGCCATCCCTCCCATTTCTTCTGTCCCCACTTCTCAGGAGGAACCTGGCGATTTGACAGGAGTGCCGGAGGAATATCATGATCTGCGCACGGTCTTCAGTCGGTCCCGAGCCAACTCCCTTCCTCCTCACCGGTCGTATGATTGTAGTATTGATCTCCTTCCGGGGACCACTCCTCCTCGGGGTAGACTATACTCTCTGTCGGCTCCCGAACGTAAGGCTCTCGAGGATTATTTATCTGTGTCTCTTGACGCCGGTACCATAGTGCCTTCTTCCTCTCCGGCCGGGGCGGGGTTCTTTTTGTTAAGAAGAAGGACGGTACTCTGCGCCCCTGCGTGGATTATCGAGGGCTGAATGACATAACGGTTAAGAATCGTTATCCGCTTCCCCTTATGTCATCAGCCTTCGAGATTCTGCAGGGAGCCAGGTGCTTTACTAAGTTGGACCTTCGTAACGCTTACCATCTCGTGCGCATCAGAGAGGGGGACGAGTGGAAAACGGCGTTTAACACTCCGTTAGGGCATTTTGAGTACCGGGTTCTGCCGTTTGGTCTCGCCAATGCGCCAGCTGTTTTTCAGGCATTAGTTAATGATGTTCTGAGAGACATGCTGAACATCTTTGTTTTTGTCTATCTTGACGATATCCTGATTTTTTCACCGTCACTCGAGATTCATGTTCAGCACGTTCGACGTGTTCTACAGCGCCTTTTAGAGAATTGTCTCTACGTAAAGGCTGAGAAGTGCTCTTTTCATGTCTCCTCCGTTACTTTTCTCGGTTCCGTTATTTCCGCTGAAGGCATTCAGATGGATTCCGCTAAGGTCCAAGCTGTCAGTGATTGGCCCGTTCCAAGGTCACGTGTCGAGTTGCAGCGCTTTTTAGGTTTCGCTAATTTCTATCGGCGTTTCATTCGTAATTTCGGTCAAGTTGCTGCCCCTCTCACAGCTCTTACTTCTGTCAAGACGTGTTTTAAGTGGTCCGGTTCCGCCCAGGGAGCTTTTGATCTTCTAAAAGAACGTTTTACGTCCGCTCCTATCCTCGTTACTCCTGACGTCACTAGACAATTCATTGTCGAGGTTGACGCTTCAGAGGTAGGCGTGGGAGCCATTCTATCCCAGCGCTTCCAGTCTGACGATAAGGTTCATCCTTGCGCTTATTTTTCTCATCGCCTGTCGCCATCTGAGCGCAACTATGATGTGGGTAACCGTGAACTGCTCGCCATCCGCTTAGCCCTAGGCGAATGGCGACAGTGGTTGGAGGGGGCGACCGTTCCTTTTGTCGTTTGGACAGACCATAAGAACCTTGAGTACATCCGTTCTGCCAAACGACTTAATGCCCGTCAAGCTCGTTGGGCGTTGTTTTTCGCTCGTTTCGAGTTTGTGATTTCTTACCGTCCGGGTAGCAAGAACACCAAGCCTGATGCCTTATCCCGTCTGTTTAGTTCTTCTGTGGCTTCTACTGATCCCGAGGGGATTCTTCCTTATGGGCGTGTTGTCGGGTTGACAGTCTGGGGAATTGAAAGACAGGTTAAGCAAGCACTCACGCACACTGCGTCGCCGCGCGCTTGTCCTAGTAACCTCCTTTTCGTTCCTGTTTCCACTCGTCTGGCTGTTCTTCAGTGGGCTCACTCTGCCAAGTTAGCTGGTCATCCCGGTGTTCGAGGCACTCTTGCGTCTATTCGCCAGCGCTTTTGGTGGCCGACTCAGGAGCGTGACACGCGCCGTTTCGTGGCTGCTTGTTCGGACTGCGCGCAGACTAAGTCGGGTAACTCTCCTCCTGCCGGTCGTCTCAGACCGCTCCCCATTCCTTCTCGACCATGGTCTCACATCGCCCTAGACTTCATTACCGGTCTGCCTTTGTCTGCGGGGAAGACTGTGATTCTTACGGTTGTCGATAGGTTCTCTAAGGCGGCACATTTCATTCCCCTCGCTAAACTTCCTTCCGCTAAGGAGACGGCACAAATCATTATCGAGAATGTGTTCAGAATTCATGGCCTCCCGTTAGACGCCGTTTCAGACAGAGGCCCGCAATTCACGTCACAGTTTTGGAGGGAGTTCTGTCGTTTGATTGGTGCGTCCGTCAGTCTCTCTTCCGGGTTTCATCCCCAGTCTAACGGTCAAGCAGAGAGGGCCAATCAGACGATTGGTCGCATACTACGCAGCCTTTCTTTCAGAAACCCTGCGTCTTGGGCAGAACAGCTCCCCTGGGCAGAACACGCTCACAACTCGCTTCCTTCGTCTGCTACCGGGTTATCTCCGTTTCAGAGTAGTCTGGGTTATCAGCCTCCTCTATTCTCTTCCCAGCTTGCCGAGTCCAGCGTTCCCTCCGCTCAAGGGTTTGTCCAACGTTGTGAGCGCACCTGGAGGAGGGTGAGGTCTGCACTTTGCCGCTACAGGGCACAGACTGTGAGAGCCGCCAATAAACGCAGGATTAAGAGTCCTAGGTATTGTTGCGGCCAGAGAGTGTGGCTTTCCACTCGCAACCTTCCTCTTACGACAGCTTCTCGTAAGTTGACTCCGCGGTTCATTGGTCCGTTCCGTGTCTCCCAGGTCGTCAATCCTGTCGCTGTGCGACTGCTTCTTCCACGACATCTTCGTCGCGTCCATCCTGTCTTCCATGTCTCCTGTGTTAAGCCCTTTCTTCGCACCCCCGTTCGTCTTCCCTCCCCCTCCCGTCCTTGTCGAGAGCGCACCTATTTACAAGGTACATAAGATCATGGACATGCGTTCTCGGGGACGGGGTCACCAATACTTAGTGGATTGGGAGGGTTACGGTCCTGAGGAGAGGAGTTGGGTTCCGTCTCGGGACGTGCTGGACCGTTCACTCATTGATGATTTCCTCCGTTGCCGCCAGGATTCCTCCTCGAGTGCGCCAGGAGGCGCTCGGTGAGTGGGGGGGTACTGTCATGTTTTGTCATTTATTATCTTGTCTTGTCCCTGTGCTTCCCATTCTATTCGTTTCCCTCTGCTGGTCATATTAGGTTCTTTCCCTCTTTCTATCCCTCTCTCTCCCCCTCCCTCTCTCACTCTCTCGCTCTCTCTTCTCTCTATCGTTCCGTTCCTGCTCCCAGCTGTTCCTATTCCCCTAATCATCATTTAGTCTTCCCACACCTGTTCCCGATCCTTTTCCCTGATTAGAGTCCCTATTTCACTCCTTGTTTCCCGTACCTGCCCTGTCGGATCCTCATTTATAATTCACCGTGCTGTGTCTATGTTTTGCCCTGTCGTGTCGTGTTTCCCTCAGATGCTGCGTGGTGAGCAGGTGTCTGAGTCTGCTAGGTTCAAGTGCCTTCCCGAGGCAACCTGCAGTTCTCGATCAAGTCTCCAGTCCGTTCTCGTCTTTACGTGTAGTATTATGCTTTTTGTTTTGTAAAGTTTATTCTGGATTAAATACTCTGTTTTCGCCAAGTCGCTTTTGGGTCCTCATTCACCTGCATGACACTTGGTCCCCCTCAGGTTCTCTGACAGGCTATTCCAGAGGCTGGGGACATAGTAACTAAAGGCTGTCTCTCCATGCCTCTTGGTCCTAGGCTTTGGGATAGTTAAAAGGTCAGTGCCAGAGGACCTGAGGGACCTACTGGGTACATAACTTAAAATCATGTCTGACATGTATTGGGGTGCACAATCGTGGATTGATTTAAAAACCAATAGAATATTTTTTAAATTCATTCTAAAACTCACAGGCAGCCAGTGCAGAGACCTTAAAACCGGTGTAATGCCTGTCCCCGTCTGGTCTTGGTCAGTACCCGTGCTGCAGCATTCTGTATGTTTTGCAGTTGACCAATGGCTTTCTTGGGTAGACCAGACAGGAGAGCATTACAGTAGTCAAGCATACTTGTAATAAAAGCATGGATGAGTTTATCTGTATCAGCCTGAGAGAGAAACGGCCACACCTTGGCAATGTCCCTCAGCTGGTAAAAAGTTATTTTGGTCACATTACTAATGTGTGATTCGAAAACTTAGTTCAGAATCCAAAACAGTTATTTTATACCTGGTCTTTTATCTTTATTGCCCGTGAATTCAAATGTGCGGCCAGATTCTTTGTCTTTACTTTGGCTTCAACAATAATGGCTTCAACAATAAGCACCTCGGTCTTGTCTTGATTTATCAGGAAGAAGTTGTGAGCCATCCAAGTATTTAAATCACTAATACAGTCTCATAATTTATCAGTGGAGCTGAAATCCTCCACTGACACAGAAATGTAAAGTTGTGTATTGTCTGCACAGCAGTGAACATCAATGTTGTGCTTTCTGATAACGCTGCCAAGGGGTAACATACAGTATATAAACTGAACAGTACTGGACCCAAAATCGAACTTTGTGGAACACCGCGTGATGTGTATTTTCTCTGAGGTATTTTAAAATAGGTCCTAAACCAATTTAGAACTGGACCAGAGAGGCCAACCAACATGTCCAGATGGACCTTATGGTCAACAGTGTCAAATGCAGCATTTAAATCTTGGAGTACAAGGACAGAGAGCTGTTTGTCAACGTTCCTGAGCATGTCTGTGTCAACCAGGGAAAATACATCCATAGTGCCTTTGCATGGTAGGCTAGGGACCATCAAATTTCTCATCAGGTCTTGACTGATACCCAGCCTAAAGTTGGTTATCGTACCCCTGAATATCCCGTAAACTCATCACATGTATATGTGGAGGAAAGTTCACATAGATTAGCAGGGGCTAGGATTTATCAGGCCATTGTTTGGTTGTGAAGAGCACTCTCAAATTATTCTGATTAATAGTGATCAAGTTTTAAAAATGAGCTTGTCTGCCATTTCTATTTGCCTTGTTAAATATGCCAAGTTGCTCTCTCAGAATATCATAATGGACCTCCAGCATTCTTCAGAGGGAAGTTGTCATTCTCCGACTTCCTCTCGGGGAGTGATCCAGAGGTGGGTGAACTTCCTGTCTAGCTGTCAGACTGGAATCAAGAGAAGAAGAAAAGTGTTTCAAGGTCCAGATTGAATGGCGTAAGGTAGCAGCACTTAGCGGTGTGGACATCAGGGAACATCAAAGGAATCATAAGTTACAATGGTTTAGACTCCTTCCTGTGTGTTTTTTACTCCGAGGTCGTGCACACGCACAGACGCACACATGAATACCCGCAGGGTTACATTTTCACGAGAACACTCCTTCCCTCCCTTCTTCTATTTTCTCTTTCGTCACTCTGACATGTTGACGGCTAACAGGTTCATCTTTGTCAAACCCCTTTACAAGGAGGGGGGAGAAGCCAGCAGAGACAGAAAAGTGAGTTAGATAAAACATTTTTAGAGAGAATTGGGAGAGCTTTGAGGAATTTGGAGTGAAATGGGGAGGTGGAGAGGGAGGAGAAAAGATGAAGGGGAAAGTTGTTTTTGGAGTATACATGTTTTCGGGAACGTTTCTCTGCTGTTTACCTGCGAGTTCAAGGTGTGTATTTCTAAAGCTTTGCAAAGTTTGGCCTCTGAGGTACAGAAGTGCATACCTACTATGAGAGAGAGAGAGAGAGAGAGAGAGTGAGAGAGAGAGAGAACTGGTACTGGCCTGAGGTCAAACAACATTGGACACTCTGGAACAAAAAGCCTTCACTATATCATCCTGGAATATCCAAGGCCTGAGGTCTTCTGCCGTTGGCCTAAAGAGCAGAAACCCAGACTTCACCAAAGAAATCGGTAATACAGACATTGTCATCCTGCAAGAAACCTGGTATTGAGGAGACAGACCCACTGGTTGCCCTCTAGGTTACAGAGAACTGGTAGTCCCATCCACCAAACTACCAGGTGTGAAACAGGGAAGGGACTCAGGGGGTATTCTAATTTGGTATAGAGCAGACCTAACTCACTCCATTAAATGAATCAAAACAGGAACATTTGACATTTGGCTAGAAATTCAAAAGGAAATTATCCTAACAGAGAAAAATGTCCTCCTGTGTGCTACCTATATCCCCCCACTAGAATCTCCATATTTTAATTAAGACAGCTTCTCCATCCTGGAGGGGGAAATCAATCATTTCCAGGCCCAGGGACATGTACTAGTCTGTGGCGACCTAAATGGCAGAACCGGACAAGAACCTGACACCCACAGCACACAGGGGGACAAACACCTGCCTGGAGGTGACAGCACTCCCTCCCACATATGCCCGCCTAGGCACAACTATGACAACATAACCAACAAAAATGGGTCACAACTCCTGCAGCTCTGTCGCACGCTGGGTATGTACATAGTCAATGGTAGGCTTCGAGGGGACTCCTATGGTAGGTACACCTATAGCTCATCTCTTGGCAGTAGTACTGTAGACTACTTTATCACTGACGTCAACCCAGAGTCTCTCAGAGCATTCACAGTCAGCCCACTGACACCCCTATCAGACCACAGCAAAATCACAGTCTACTTAAAACCTGTTAATCCTACCCCCTACTTTTTCGAACATTCTGTTAAAAATCGCGCAACATTTCAGCGCCCTGCTACTCATGCCACGAATATAGTTATATGCATATGATTAGTATGTGTGGATAGAAAACACTCAGACGTTTTTAAAACTGGTTAAATCACGGCTGTGACTATAACAGAACGTGTGTTTCATCGAAAAGCGCAGGAAAATCTGATCACTGAAAAATGGAAAATATATCAATGCGCCACTTGCATGTATTGTTGAATGGAAACCACATTACCTGGAGCCGAGATTGCAATTCCTACAACTTCCACACGATGTCACCAGTCTTGTCAATTGCCTAGGCTTTGTTTCTTGGTCAAACGAACAAGAGACAGCCCATTTCCTCCGGTCTCCGACCGGATGTTTTGGAGTAGAAATTTCTGAACATGATTGGAAGATGTGGAGCTATTGAAAATACATCGCCCCGTGATCAATTTGATAGATTATTAACGTGTACTAATACCTAAAGTTGCAAGACAAAAGTATTTCGAAGTGTTTTGTGAAAGTTTATCGTCAACTTTTTTAATTTTAAAAAATGACGTTGCGTTATAAAACACTGTTTTTTTCCTTGATCACACAGTCTTCATAGATCGATATCTAGGCTATATATGGACCGATTTAATCGAAAAAAAGACCCAATAGTGATGTTTATGGGACATCTAGGAGTGCCAACAAAGAAGATCGTCAAAGGTAATGAATGTTTTATATTTTATTTCTGCATTTTGTGTAGCGCCGACTATTCTAATTATTTTGTTTACGTCCCCTGCGGGTCTTTTGGGGTGTTGCATGCTATCAGATAATAGCTTCTCATGCTTTCGCCGAAAAGCATTTTAAAAATCTGACTTGTTGGCTGGATTCACAACGAGTGTAGATTTAATGTTGTGTTTTAATGAATGTTTGAGTTTTAACGAGTGCTATTAGCATTTAGCGTAGTGCATTTGCATTTCCAGATGTCTAGATGGGACGCATGCGTCCCGGGTCGACCCAAGAGGTTAAACACAGCAATACTCAATCATGAGGCATCAAAGCCAAAGGAACTGAGTAACATTAATAAATGCTATAGATGGAAGGAATGCAGTTTGGAAACCTACCAAAAAACAATTACCAAACAACAAATTCAATCCCTTTTAGGCAATTTCCTGAGTAAAACGTTCCACTGTAATAGTGAAGGTGTAAACTTGGCAGTAGAAAATCTTAACAGTACTGTATATTTGACCTCTCAGCTTCCCTATCAAATCTAGAAATCTCAAATCAAATCAAATCGAATTTATTTATATAGCCCTTCGTACATCAGCTGATATCTCAAAGTGCTGTACAGAAACCCAGCCTAAAACCCCAAACAGCAAACAATGCAGGTGTTTGCTGTTTGAAAACCGAAGAAAATTAGAAAGGATGACAAATGGTTTGATGAAGAATGCAAAAATCTAAGAAAGAAATTGAGAAACCTGTCCAACCAAAAACTTGGCTTTCGAAGACCTTAGAAAGGCATGGTAGGATAGATATAGGTCTGTAGCAGTTTGGGTCAAGAGTGCCCCCCCCCCCCCTTTGAAGAGGGGGATGACCGCAGCTGCTTTCCAATCTTTGGGAATCTCAGACGACACGAAAGAGAGGTTGAACAGGCTAGTAATAGGGGTGGCAACAATTTCGGCAGATAATTTTAGAAAGAAAGGGTCCAGATTGTCTAGCCCGGCTGATTTGTAGGGGTCCAGATTTTTCAGCTCTTTCAGAACATCAGCTGAATGGATTTGGGGGAAGGAGAAATGGGGAAGGCTTGGGCGAGTTGCTGTTGGGGGTGCAGTGCTGTTGACCAGGGTAGGAGTAGCCAGGTGGAAAGCATGGCCAGCCGTAGAAAAATGCTTATTGAAATTCTCAATGATGGTGGATTTATCAGTGGTGACTATGGTGAATCACTAAAACAATAGTCAAATACACTACACTACGGAAACTACACTACGGAAAAAGAAGGAACAGCATGTCAGAAATCAGCTCAATGTAATTGAAGAATCCATAGACTCTAACCACTTCTGGGAAAATTGGAAAACACTAAACAAACAACAACACGAAGAATTATCTATCCAAAACGGAGATGTATGAGTAAACCACTTCTCCAATCTTTTTGGCTCTATAACAAAGAATACAGAGCAAAAACATATACATGATCAAATACAGATCTTAGAATCAACTATTACAGACTACCAGAACCCACTGGATTCTCAAATTACATTGAATGAGTTACAGGACAAAATAGAAACCCTCCAACCCAAAAAGGCCTGTGGTGTTGATGGTATCCTCAATGAAATGATCAAATATACAGACAACAAATTCCAATTGGCTATACTAAAACTCTTTAACATTTAACAAAGTGTCGTGACTTCACAGCCCAGTGGATCTGCCCCTCGTTCAGGGATTGGCTGTTGAATGTCAACACGCCTGTCACATCCCCACCTGTATGTCCCACCAGGTGATGATGTTTTCATTGATTCATTCAGAAGGGAGACAAAGGGTGAGGGGAAAGGGAGGATAGTGAGACGAGATTGAGGGAAGAGAGAGGGAAGAGAGAGGGAAGAGAGAGGGAAGAGAGAGGGAAGAGAGAGGGAAGAGAGAGAGGGAACAGAGAGGGAACAGAGAGGGAACAGAGAGGGAAGAGAGAGAGGGAAGAGAGAGAGGGAAGAGAGAGAGGGAAGAGAGAGAGGGAAGAGAGAGAGGGAAGAGAGAGGGAACAGAGAGAGGGAACAGAGAGAGGGAAGAGAGAGGGAAGAGAGAGGGAAGAGAGAGGGACAACAGAGAGAGGGACAACAGAGAGAGGGACAACAGAGAGAGGGAACAGAGAGGGAACAGAGAGGGAACAGAGAGAGGGAACAGAGAGGGAACAGAGAGAGGGAACAGAGAGGGAACAGAGAGGGAACAGAGAGGGAACAGAGAGGGAACAGAGAGGGAACAGAGAGGGAACAGAGAGGGAAGAGTGAGAGGGAAGAGAGAGAGGGAAGAGAGAGAGGGAAGAGAGAGGGAAGAGAGAGAGGGAACAGAGAGGGAACAGAGAGGGAACAGAGAGGGAAGAGAGAGAGGGAAGAGAGAGAGGGAAGAGAGAGAGGGAAGAGAGAGAGGGAAGAGAGAGGGAAGAGAGAGGGAAGAGAGAGAGGGAAGAGAGAGAGGGAAGAGAGAGGGAAGAGAGAGGGAAGAGAGAGGGAAGAGAGAGGGAAGAGAGAGGGAAGAGAGAGGGAAGAGAGAGGGAAGAGAGAGGGAAGAGAGAAGGAAGAGAGAGAGGGAAGAGAGAGAGGGAAGAGAGAGAGGGAAGAGAGAGAGGGAAGAGAGAGAGGGAACAGAGAGAGGGAACAGAGAGGGAACAGAGAGGGAACAGAGAGGGAAGAGAGAGAGGGAAGAGAGAGAGGGAAGAGAGAGAGGGAAGAGAGAGAGGGAAGAGAGAGAGGGAAGAGAGAGAGGGAAGAGAGAGAGGGAACAGAGAGAGGGAACAGAGAGGGAACAGAGAGGGAACAGAGAGAGGGAACAGAGAGAGGGAACAGAGAGAGGGAACAGAGAGGGAACAGAGAGAGGGAACAGAGAGGGAACAGAGAGAGGGAACAGAGAGAGGGAACAGAGAGAGGGAACAGAGAGGGAACAGAGAGAGGGAACAGAGAGGGAACAGAGAGGGAACAGAGAGAGGGAACAGAGAGGGAACAGAGAGGGAACAGAGAGAGGGAACAGAGAGGGAACAGAGAGGGAACAGAGAGGGAACAGAGAGGGAAGAGAGAGAGGGAAGAGAGAGAGGGAAGAGAGAGAGGGAAGAGAGAGAGGGAACAGAGAGAGGGAAGAGAGAGAGGGGGAAGAGAGAGGGAACAGAGAGAGAGAGAGAACAGAGAGGGAAGAGAGAGATGGAAGAGAGAGAGGGAACAGAGAGGGAAGAGAGAGAGGGAAGAGAGAGAGGGAAGAGAGAGGGAAGAGAGAGAGGGAAGAGAGAGAGGGAAGAGAGAGAGGGAAGAGAGAGAGGGAAGAGAGAGAGGGGGAAGAGAGAGGGAACAGAGAGAGAGAACAGAGAGAACAGAGAGGGAAGAGAGAGATGGAAGAGAGAGATGGAAGAGAGAGAGGGAAGAGAGAGATGGAAGAGAGAGAGGGAACAGAGAGGGAAGAGAGAGAGGGAAGAGAGAGAGGGAAGAGAGAGAGGGAAGAGAGAGGGAAGAGAGAGAGGGAAGAGAGAGAGGGAAGAGAGAGGGAAGAGAGAGGGGAGAAAGAGAGGGAACAGAGAGGGAACAGAGAGGGAAGAGAGAGAAGGAAGAGAGAGAGGGAAGAGAGAGGGAAGAG
Source organism: Oncorhynchus gorbuscha (assembly GCF_021184085.1). Classification (NCBI taxonomy): domain Eukaryota; kingdom Metazoa; phylum Chordata; class Actinopteri; order Salmoniformes; family Salmonidae; genus Oncorhynchus; species Oncorhynchus gorbuscha. The sequence continues at coordinate 11,791,622 of NC_060183.1, read as the reverse complement.
AGAGGGAAGAGAGAGGGAAGAGAGAGGGAAGAGAGGGGGAAGAGAGAGGGAAGAGAGAGAAGGAAGAGAGAGAGGGAAGAGAGAGGGAAGAGAGAGGGAAGAGAGAGGGAAGAGAGAGGGAAGAGAGGGGGAAGAGAGAGGGAAGAGAGAGAGGGAAGAGAGAGGGAAGAGAGAGAGAGAAGAGAGAGGGAACAGATAGTGAACAGAGTGGGAATAGAGAGGGAAGAGAGAGGGGGAACAGAGAGGGAACAGAGAGGGAAGAGAGAGAGAAGAGAGAGGGAAGAGAGAGGGAAGAGAGAGGGAAGAGAGAGGGAAGAGAGAGGGAAGGGAGAGAGGGGGAAGAGATAGGGAAGAGAGAGAAGAGAGAGGGAAGAGAGAGAGGGAAGAGATAAGTAAATGTTCCGTCCTGAGGAAACGGCTGAAGTACTCTTGAATCAAACATGACTTCTCAAGGCCGAGAGAAAAACACATTGAGGTGAAAGAAGAGAGCGAACAACAAGATAATTGGATGGGTGAAGGAGTGTAGCGTCCTTATGGACCAGCTTCAGAAGACATTGGATGAAATGTGTTTTTGAGAGCTCAAGGCTCCATTTTTCTGAAAAAGCACATCTCTGTGAGTGAGAATAATATTACCACTGCCATCTACACTGCTCAAAAAAATAAAGGGAACACTAAAATAACATCCTCGATCTGAATGAATGAAATATTCTTATTAACTATTTTTTTCTTTACATTTGTTGAATGTGCTGACAACAAAATCACACAAAAATTATCAATGAAAATCAAATGTATAAACCCATGGAGGTCTGGATTTGGAGTCACACTCAAAACTTAAAGTGGAAAACCACACTACAGGCTGATCCAACTTTGATGTAATGTCCTTAAAACAAGTCAAAATGAGGCTCAGTAGTGTGTGTGGCCTCCACGTGCCTGTGTGACCTCCCTACAACGCCTGGGCATGCTCCTGATGAGGTGGCGGATGGTCTCCTGAGGAATCTCCTCCCAGATCTAGACTAAAGCATCCGCCAACTCCTGGACAGTCTGTGGTGCAACGTGGCGTTGGTGGATGGAGCGAGACATGATGTCCCAGATGTGCTCAATTGGATTCAGGTCCGGGGAACAGGCGGGCCAGTCCATAGTATCAATGCTTCCTCTTGCAGGAACTGCTGACACACTCCAGCCACATGAGGTCTAGCATTGTCTTGCATTAAGAGGAACCCAGGGCCAACCGCACCAGCATATGGTCTCACAAGGGGTCTGAGGATCTCATCTCGGTACCTAATGGCAGTCAGGCTACATCTGGCGAGCACATAGAGGGCTGTGCGGCCCCCCAAAGAAATTCCACCATCTTGGTGTTCTCTGGCAAATGCCAAAAGTCCTGCACGGTGTTGGGCTGTAAGCACAACCCCCACCTGTGGAAGTCGGGCCCTCATACCACCCTCATGGAGTCTGTTTCTGACCGTTTGAGCAGACACATGCACATTTGTGGCCTGCTGGAGGTCATTTTGCAGGGCTTTGGCAGTGCTCCTCCTGCTCCTCCTTGCACAAAGGCGGAGGTAGTGGTCCTGCTGCTGGGTTGTTGCCCTCCTACGGCCTCCTCCACGTCTCCTGATGTACTGTACTGATTGACTTCGAGTTACATTGTGTTCCCTTTATTTTTTTGAGCAGTGTATATTGGTGAGAAAGTTATCTACTATCTATATTGATGAGAAAGGTATCTACATGTACGTATATAGTCTAGATAGTGAGGGGGTAAGGGCACATATACAGTCTAGATAGAGAGGGGGTAAGGGCACATATACAGTCTAGATAGAGAGGGGGTAAGGGCACATATACAGTCTAGATAGAGAGGGGGTAAGGGCACATATACAGTCTAGATAGTGAGGGAGTAAGGGCACATATACAGTCTAGATGGGGCTAGGCCATTTAGAAATCTCTGGGTTGGACCTGTTCAGAATATGCTGATTATATCATGCTGGCCAGTAGCCTGGGTGCCCGTCTGTTACTGATGTCTTGCCAGCTTCTAATGGAATTGTAATGGAATTGTAATGGAATTGTAATGTCAAAAACGTTCTCCTTGACAACGTCAATGGATTAGACAACAGCACAAACAGATGTGACTATCACGTTTTAGGGAAGACCCAGGTGCAGACAGTGTCGAAGTAACAAAGGTGTATTACTAGAACAGGGGGGCAGGCAAAACGACAGGTCAAGGGCAGGGAGAGGTCAGTAATCCAGATCAGAGTCTTAAAGGTACAGAATGGCAGGCAGTCTCAGGGTCAGGGCAGGGAGAGTTCAGGGTCTGGGGCAGGGGCAGGATCTGGGTCTGGGTCTGGGTCAGGGTCTGGGTCTGGGTCTGGGTCAGGGTCAGGGTCTGGGTCAGGGTCTGGGTCAGGGTCTGGGTCAAGGTCTGGGTCTGGGTCAGGGTCTGGGTCAGGGTCTGGGTCTGGGTCTGGGTCAGGGGCAGGGGCAGGAGCAGGGGCAGGGGCAGGGTCTGGGTCTGGGTCTGGGTCTGGGTCAGAGGCAGGGTCAGAGGCAGGGTCAGGGGCAGGATCTGGGGCAGGGGCAGGGGAAATGGTCAAAACCAGGAAAATAGGAACTAGAAAACAAACCGGGGCTAGGGGAAAACCCGCTGGTAGGCTTGAGGAACAAAACAAACTGGCAACAGACAACCGAAGAACACAGGGGATAATGAGGGGAGATGGGAGACACCTGGCGGGGGGGGGAGACAAACACAAAGACATGTGAAACAGATCAGGGTGTGACAGTGACATACTTCTACAACTATTTGACTCTGGTGTTGTCTATTGGACTGTAAAAATGTGGAGGTTTGTGATGCTGTTCTGCTGGTCTGGCCATCTCTCTTTCTATCCACAGTTAGAGCTGGAATAGAAATCTGCGTGCCAACCCCAGGCCATCGAAAGCTGCAGATTAGCCAGACAACATCTACATAATTAATTCATGAGTGTGTGTGTCCACTGCTAATCTGTCCATACTCTCTCTGACAGAGTATGTATGTACTATGGATGAGACTCTGTCTGGCAGAGTATGCACTATGGATGAGACTCTGTCTGGCAGAGTATGTACTATGGATGAGACTCTGTCTGGCAGAGTATGTACTGTGGATGAGACTCTGTCTGGCAGAGTATGTACTGTGGATGAGACTCTGTCTGGCAGAGTATGTACTATGGATGAGACTCTGTCTGGCAGAGTATGTACTATGGATGAGACTCTATCTGGCAGAGTATGTACTATGGATGAGACTCTGTCTGGCAGAGTATGTACTATGGATGAGACTCTGTCTGGCAGAGTATGTACTATGGATGAGACTCTATCTGGCAGAGTATGTACTATGGATGAGACTGTCTGGCAGAGTATGTACTATGGATGAGACTCTGTCTGGCAGAGTATGTACTATGGATGAGACTCTATCTGGCAGAGTATGTACTATGGATGAGACTCTGTCTGGCAGAGTATGTACTATGGATGAGACTCTATCTGGCAGACTCTGTCTGGCAGAGTATGTACTATGGATGAGACTCTATCTGGCAGAGTATGTACTATGGATGAGACTCTGTCTGGCAGAATATGTACTATGGATGAGACTCTATCTGGCAGAGTATGTACTATGGATGAGACTCTATCTGGCAGAGTATGTACTATGGATGAGACTCTATCTGGCAGAGTATGTACTATGGATGAGACTCTAT